>NC_137272.1:45616847-45881847 GCF_053477335.1 Acartia tonsa
TAGCTTAACTTTTTTCTCATAAAATAGATTTTCTTTTTTATATATGTATTTAAATGTACGGTATTATTGATTAAATTTGAAAATATCATAATATACTATACAAATTAAAATATAAAAAAAGTATTTTTTCCTGTTTCACTTAAGGATTCAATGTTCCTTTTAAAATATTTTAAAATTTGTAAACAATATCATTTTAATCATTTATATTTCATATTAAAACATATAAAAGTAACAGAATGTCTGTCTGTCTGTGTTTAGCAAAGGAACCACTTAACGGATATGGTTCTCCTTTCAGTAAAGTGTTTTATAGTTCCAAAGAAATTTTGGGGGTTGGAACGCTCTCCCTCTTTAAAGAAATTGCCTCAGAAAAAAATTTAATCCCAAAAAATTTTTCCTTTGAAACTAAAATTAAAATCAATGATTCAATCCCAACCTATATGCAATGCCCCCAAACGCCTCTAAGGGCGTAACCGCTAGTATTTTTTTAATGGATTACATTAAAATTATTTTAAAAGGTGGGCTATACTATAATATAGGCCTTTAAAACTGAAGTAAAATACTTAGGATAAATCTTTCATCCATCTCTTTTTAAGGGGCTTTCTTTCCCACTTCTCCTAACATCTTCCTCATTTTTATGACGTCACAGGGCTGATATACGTTCAAACAAAAAAAGGAAAAAAGAATAAGAAAGAATAATAATGAGGTAAAGATAGTGAGAAAGAAAGAAGAGAGTATATGTAAAATTGAGATAAAAGAAATATATTTATATCCAATATTTAAAAAGAAATTTAGCAAAAAATATTATTTTAAACAGTTCCTGCAAATAAATTAATATTAGTTTCTTGATAAATCTATAATCTTTTTTTAATTTTTAAACTGTCATTTTTTTTTAAATTATGGCGTGTCCGTTGACTATCTCTTAATGATCAGGTAGGAAGAGTAAGAAAAATAGCCTTAAATCTGAAAATGATATAGCCTAAAACCACCCAAGGATCTATGTGAAGCCTCTTTTAAAAAAACTAACATGTTTCGTTTCGTTTTTAAAAATATTATCATCCTTGTTAAAAATTAATCTATAAAATAAATAATCGTTTGCGGATATTTGTTTAATCATTGAATATTTAATTAATGTTTATTTATTTTTTTCTGTAAATGGATTATCAGATATTAATAGTTAAAGATTATTAATTTAAGATCAAATTAATCTAATTTGCTTCCCTTAAAGGAGAATTCAATCGTTTTGATATTGGTCGATATCTTGGGCTACTTTTTGTAAGTGTAGTGTTTTTTTCTTTAATGTTATCATCCTTGTTAAATATTAATCTATAAAATAAATAATCGTTTGCGGATATTTGTTTAATTATTGAATATTTAACTAATGTTTAATTATTTTTTTCTGTAAATGGATTATCATTTATTAATAGTTAAAGATTATTAATTTAAGATCAAATTAATCTAATTCGCTTAAAATATAGTTGCTATGCTAAATTCTCCCCTTATTCAACTATTCTTTTTTTAAGCCAAGGGTGTTCTTCAAAGCTTAGGTTCCCCCACACTGTCTGTCTTTCTGTGACTATTTGTAATGCTTGTTAATTTTCTTATGAGAAATATTAAGCTTAGAAATAGAAAAAAAAGGGTTCGAATCCAGTAACGCCGTAACGATCCTAGGCGGATGTTTCTAGATTGAACTTTGGTCTTTCTTGGCAAGTTTTACAAGTTGTATTTCTTGACGAAGCCCGAAAAACGACTCCTTCCATGAGTTTGAATGCTAAATGATTTAATGTTACTTTCAGCTTAAAAAAATGATAAATATGTCTTCCAGATCTATACATCATTGCGGTGGCATATAGTTTAAGGCAAACATTAAAATGTTATCTAATGATAGCCAGAATAAATCTAAATTTGCGGATTCTGAACATTAATTTGACGGATTTTTTAGCATTTTCTTTATCTTAGTAATATATGATCATACTGTACATCTAAAACAAAAATCTAAATTCATAGAAATTGTTATTGGTCCTAGGTCCCGTCTTGAAGGTCATGAAAAGGTTAACTAGAGCTAACATATATGGGTATTGTATTTTTTAGGTCCATCCCACTTTTCCCATCGTGGCCCGGGGGGAGGAGCCTACCATGATGAACGTCCTGCCTATCCTGACGACCACTTTGGACAGCCGCTGGACCATTCAGATTTCCCCTCGGGGCCGTCACACTACCCCCTGGGACCTACTGGAGGTGGAGGCGGGGGGCATGATTTCCCCCCTAGTGGACCTAGTGATGGGTTTCCTAGTGGAGGGGATGGTGATTTCGCCCCGAGTGGACCTTCTGCAGGGGGTGGAGCCGTTGAGATGACTGGTCCAGGTACAGATAGTTTTTTCTCTAGGAGCGCAGCAAATCTATAATCAGTTTGTGTACGTACGTTTTTTCTAAAGTAACTTTCTTTCCGTCTCTCTTTCTCTACTAAACTCTATCTATCTTTCTTTCTCCCCTTTCTCTTTCTCTCTATCTGTCTCTCCTTATTTATATCTTTTTCTCTTTATTTCTCTTTTTTCTCTTTTTTTCTCTTTTTTCTCTCTTTTCTCTTTTTTTTCTTTTTTCTCTCTTATTTTCTCTTTTTTTCTCTTTTGTTCTCTTTTTTTCTCTTTCTTTCACTTTCTATCTTATATTAGATTTTCAATGTTATTCATTATGTCTATCTATCTATTTATCCAGGTATGATACCTGTACCTCCAGAACCGCTGCCACCCCTGCCCAGTCCTGTGGAATCTATCTGTCTGTATATTTATCTATTTATCTATCTATCCATCTATCTAACTATATGTCTATCTATCTATCTAACTATTTATCTATCTATCTATCCAGTACCCCCAGAACCTCTTCTACCCCTACCTAGTTCTGAGCAATCTATGTATCCATCTATTTATCTATCTATCTATATATCCAGGTATGATACCTGTACCTCCAGAACCCCTGCCACCCCTTCCCAGCCCTGTGGAATCCAGTTTAGGTACGTGTCAGTTTCTTCACTATAGTCCATTGACAGCGTAAAGTGGCACCAAAAAAGTAATATCATACAATAAAGTTGACCAATGAGAGGCCAATATACACTGTAAGTGACCCATGGTAAAATTAATACTGGCCTCTCATTGATCAACTTTATTGTATGACGTAATTTTTTTGGTGCTACTTTACGCTGTCTCTAGTTCATTAGTTGGTTTTAAACTTTTGCACAAAATGTCTTGTTAAACCCCACTATTTTTAAACTAATTTGGGGTTTGGTTGTTTTTGTCTCCTGTGTCTATAAGCCCATCGGATGACCCCAACCGGGGGCTACCCAGTGCTCTATCATATAACCTAACCCTACCAAAAGTACATAAAAACCTAAAATCATACGGATTAATATAAAAATAATTATGAATTATTTTCTTCTTAAAACGTTTATTATTAAATGTTTACTTATTTAAAGAGATTAGGTAAATACTTAGCAGTTATAATTAAAATTCAACGAAACAGACGTCTCTTTCATTTTCTCTTAAATACAAAATTTTAATTATTCATTAAACTTAATCTTTAGTAGCGAAGCTACTATAAAATTCAATATGTCTGTCTGTAAAATTATTGGTGGGTTTCTCGGCTGCTATTTAAGATAAACTACTAGTTTTTTTGGTGAATATACCTCGTCCCAAAGAGCTTCCAATTTTAAAAGACACAGATATTTTTTGGAAAGATTTCATGGATGCTGTCTAAAATGGTGCAAAAAATGGGGACAAATTTCAAATTGATTTGACGGGGCTGTTTATTTACGTCACAAGTGAGGGGAAAGAAAAGGGAAGGAGGAAAGCAACCCCCTAGACGTCACACGCCAAAACAATTTGAAATTTGTCCCCATTTTTTGCACCATTTTAGACAGCATCGATTTCATGGTTTCCTATAATTGTCCATTTGTCTATTCATTTTTTTTTGTGCGTCGCTTCTTATGAATGTTGTCATCCTTTTTTTGTGTTACCACTTGAAATTGTATTATCCTTTTATAAAAGTACGTTGAATATGGTACCTATCTGCTTTGTTCGGCACAGGTCATAAAAAAGTTTGAGTAGGGGGAATGCCTTGGCCCCAAACAGGCGCAACTCATTACCATGCATAGTAAAGATGACACGAGTATGAGGTGAAGGATCAAACTTCTAGTCTTGAGTTGACAAATTCTTTTGGGGCTTTTATTCCAACGGAGTTTTTTTATCAGATTGGGGGGGGTGTACATCAATTTATTATTCCTTTTCTTATTCAGACATTTCTGGTCGAGGACGGGCTCCTGTACCAGAAGCCCTCAGAGAAATACAAGCTGGGGTAGCTTCAGGTATATAATATTTATCTATCTATCTATTTATCTATCTATCTATTTATCTTTCTATCTATCAGGTAAAACAATAGCTATGTTGCTTTCCCTCAAATATCCCCCTTTTTAAAAGTAAATTAACGATAAGGAAGCCTGACGGCTGCGCCCATAGCATCAAGGTGCTCTATATTGGTTGGAGTAAAGCAGCAAAAACATATAGCCATTCAAAGACTTTTATCTATAAATAAAATAGCCCAAAACCCATCCCAGGACTTATGTGAATCATCCCTAAAAGAAGTACTTTATCGGTTTAGCAGAAATTTAGTAGGTCAATCCATGGAGATAGCTGGCACTTTTTGGACACTAGTCCTCAAAGTTTTGTATAGCTTAAAACTTTGAGGACTTTTATTGAATTTTTATTGGTCGGTTCATTAAGTTGAGTGTCCAAACGTTTCAACCAGTAATTGTAATCTATAGAAGGGGTATCTTTATGTATTATTATTGTGAATGTAACATCAATTTATCGACCATTGTCTTATCCCTTAAGATCCCTGAGATTAATCTATTTGTATTTAAGGTGAACACGATGTGATAAACAATTCAAATCAATTTGTGCATGTGGACGCGCCTGATCATTTTGATGCTGGGCATTTAAGGTAAGGATTTCAAACCGTGTTAATATCCGCTGGATTAGAACCGGTTCAAAGTCATATTAATCGCGGAAAGGTGTCTATAATAAGATGTGAAAACAATTCAAATCAATTTGTGCACCATTTTGATGATGGGCATTTAAGTTAAGGATTTTCCAAACCGATCAATATCCATCGGATTAGAACCGGTTCTGAGCCATGCTATACGCGGAGAGCTGTCTATGATATGATGTTCAAATCGATTTATACATGTAGACGCGCCTGACCATTTTGATGTTGGGCATTTAAGGTAAGGATTTTCCAAACCGATTAAAATCCGCTGGATTAGAACCGGTTCTAAGTCATACTATCCGCGGAAAGCTGTCTATAAACCGGTTCTGAGCAATACAAACCGCGGAAAGATGTTTACATTAAGCTCTGTATTTGTAATAAACTGCGTGATTTTTTTTATGTTTAGCCTGAATATTTGTTTTTAAGGTTTCGTGATTTTATTCTGTAATATATAATTCTTCAGACCACTGCTCTTTAAATCACTTTGTCCCTTCTACAATGCATGTGTTTAGTGCTTTACTACTTATGGATGTTGTCATCCTTGTTAAATTCACTTAAAATTGTAGCTGTCTATAGAATCCTAGCAAAATGGGGACAGATGTCACTGATTTTGGCCTACCTATTCTATTGACGTCCGTAAATACCCTATACCCCATCTTTTTTCCAGGGGATTTCTTTCCCCCTTTCCTTTCTCTTTCCTTCTATTATGAAGTCAATAAAATAGGTAGGCCAAAAGCGGTGACATTTATCCCCATTTTCCTAGGGAACTAAACACAGCTACCTTAAAATTAAACAAATCTTTTCTGTCAGGGGTTCTCCGGATCATAACATACAGGAGATGAGCAAACGAAGGGGCAGAAGTTTTGTTAAACAGGTATATAGATAGATAGATAGATAGATAGATAGATAGATAGATAGATAGATAGATAGATAGATAGATAGATAGATAGATAGATAGATAGATAGATAGATAGATAGATAGATAGATAGATAGATAGATAGATAGATAGATAGATAGATAGATAGATAGATAGATAGATAGATAGATAGATAGATAGATAGATAGATAGATAGATAGATAGATAGATAGATAGATAGATAGATAGATAGATAGATAGATAGATAGATATATAGATAGATAGATAGATAGATAGATAGATAGATAGATATATAGATAGATAGATAGATAGATAGATAGATAGATAGATAGATAGATAGATAGATAGATAGATAGATAGATAGATAGATAGATAGATAGATAGATAGATAGATAGATAGATAGATAGATAGATAGATAGATAGATAGATAGATAGATAGATAGATAGATAGATAGATAGATAGATAAAAAGATAGATATATATATAGATAGATAGATAGATATTTAGATAGATAGATAGATAGATATTTAGATAGATAGATAGATAGATAGATAGATAGATAGATAGATAGATAGATAGATAGATAGATAGATAGATAGATAGATAGATAGATAGATATATAGAAAGATAGATAGATAGATAGATAGATAAATAGATAGATAGATAGATATATAGATAGATGGATAGATATATATAATACAAAGTAGCTGTCTGTCTGTCCGTCTGAAGCTTAAGATCTCATTAACCGCTGAACCGATTGGGCTCTACTTTTCAGGGATTATACCTACTGGTCCTGTGGTGGTTTTAAGCTATTTACCTGGGGGGTGGGATACCCCCAACCCCCCACAAAAAACTATAAAAAAACACCCTCCCCCCCAAAAAAATTATTTATATTTTTGTAGATAGATAGATAGATAGATAGATAGATAGATAGATAGATAGATAGATAGATAGATAGATAGATAGATAGATAGATAGATAGATAGATAGATAGATAGATAGATAGATAGATAGATAGATAGATAGATAGATAGATAGATAGATAGATAGATAGATAGATAGATAGATATATAGATAGATAGATAGATAGATAGATAGATAGATAGATAGATAGATAGATAGATAGATAGATAGATAGATAGATAGATAGATAGATAGATAGATAGATAGATAGATGTAATTATGTCATTGATCATATAGTAAGAGAACAATACATTTTAATGCTGTGTGCAGTTTTTTTTTTTATTTTTACTGCATCATATGGTTTATAATGGATGTTTTGACAATGGATATATTAACAGGGGGAAATTTGTTGTCAATTTGTTGCTAATACAGACTTAATTTATTGGTCAGTTTGAATATCCAATAGGTGGGAAGTGGATTGGGCAAAGGGGGTGGAAGGGGGGGGGGGTTATCGTTATTTTAGCCAGCTACGAGTTTCACTTTATTAGAGTACATGAAAATCTTGTGTAATATCTAAGTAATAATAAATCCATTGTTTATACATTTTTGTATGTTCTAACATTTTAACAACAAAATTTTTGTAGATTTATTAGCTTTTTACATAAGTGCAATTTAAACTTTTATTAACTAAATATTCATTCTGAGCTAGCAGCTGTTATTGACTTTAAAATAGCCAAAAACCATTCAAAAAATATAAAAAAGTCTAAAAAATCTAACAGACAAATAACCTCACTACTTTATAAAAATAGTACTATAGTATATTTCTCTTTTTAATATTTGAATGTTTTTATTTATTTTTGACATATTAATTGCATTTTATTAATTGTGTTTTGCTATTTTCACATAGGTTTTTGTAGGTTTATCAGAACTTCATTTTTGATCTTGAAATTAAATGATGTCACATTGCAATGTAACATTGCCTTGACAAAATTATTAAACTGTTGTTTATCTGTTACATTTCTTCAGGGAGGGAGGGTACATTAGACTGTAAATTACATTGGTACCCAAAGTTTTATAAGCATATTTATAACTTTGAGAACTTTTATTGGATCTTGATTGGTTGGTTTCAAACTAGTAGTGTCCAAACTTTTTAACCAATAATTTTAATCTAAAGAAGGGATAATTTTGTTTATCTTATACCTTAAGATCCCTGAAAAATTATTAAACTGTTGCTTATCTGAGGCACAGGGATTTAAGGGATAAGACAATGGACAATAAATTTTGTTGCATCCCCAATGATGATAAACAAGATAGCCTCTTTTTAAAATTGAAATTATTGGTTGAAACATTTGACACTACTAAATTTTAATCATTTAATGGGGTCAATAGTAGCTGAGTATCCACGAATTCCTAAATAGTAGCTGAGTATCCACACATATTTCCCAAGAGAAGTTTAATATCCACACTTTTCCCCTATGTTAGTTGAATATCCACAATAGTTTCCCATTGGTATTTTCAAAAGCAAATCTTCTTTACATCTCTTGTCCTTTATCAATATGAAATGAAGTACATTACTGCAGACTTTTTATTTTATCATTTTTCTTTTGTTTTAAATTAGATATCCTCAAACTTTTAATTAAAAAATACCATTTAGATATAAACCAATCCATGTATGATTTTGTCTTGAATTAAGGATGTACAAAGAATCCGAAAAATCTCCACCCACTTATTGCACTTTGAACATAATCACCTTAATAACAAGGATGACAACATCAACTAAACTCATTTAAAGTATTCAACGTTTACTAATAAAATAAAGTTTTTATAAATTTTAGGTACTGAAGAGATATTTACAGCTCATTGATATTTAAATGTTTATTATACTGGTACCCATTTACTGGTTAGCTTTCAGGCTAATTTGTTTGTATTTGTTTTTATGGATGTTGTCATCCTTGTTCTAAACTTGAAAACCCTTTTGAGCTAAAAAAGAACATTTTATATTTCAAAGAATATATTTTTGATAATCTTCAATAGACTATTTACATCAGTAATTAAAAGAAACTTATAAATCATAAACAGTATAAAAATAAAAATAAGTGATTTTATGAAAAGATCTTGTTTAACCACTTGAAAACACTTTTGAGTCAAAACAAACATTATTTTATTTCATAGAATATAAAAAGCTCAATAGATTATATAGAAAATAAAAAATAAACAGAAACTAATATGTAATAAAAAAGGGATTTTTTATCAAAAGATCCTTGTTTTAAAGAAGAAAAAACACTAATGTTTTTTGACCACGAAACAAATTGATGTTTTTGATGTAAACCCCCCCATTTTTAATTAAATGAAAATAAGAAGGGTGGGGGGGGGGGGGATTAGTTTTTTTATGTTTTATTATCATCATCTTAGACAAATGAATATATAATATATACATACATATTATAACAGGGGAAATTTTTTTCAATAATCTAGGTTGCTTACACAAAACTCATTTATTGGTCAATTCATTCATTCAGTAGGAGAGTGGGTCTGGATTAAGGGGGTTTGAAGGGAGGAATTGTTATTTTAGCCCGCTGCAAGTTTCACTTTATTGGAGAACATGATAATCTGGTGTAGGATCCAAGTAGTAATATATCCATTATTAGACTACAGGTTAGGTAGGTTATACACAAAATAACCTAACCTGAAGTAATAAACAAACGAAAAAAATACCACCCTCTTATATTTATTTTATTTATCAAGAAAAGTTCTGGGGGGGGGGGGGGTTGTTTGTGCTCGACAGGGTACTTAGAGGTAAATTACCGATGTTTTTCTTGGAGTGTCATTATAGATATCAAGATTCGGTGGAAATTTACAGTCAAAATTTAATGAGAGTATAATAACACTTATCATATGTAGGTAGTATAACGAGGATGACAACATCCATAAATAAAAAGCTTATGAATTAAAAACAAGAATGGCACCACCAATAAAAAGCGTAAAAAACAGACGGTCAAACAAACGAACATTAATAAATGTAGCATAATCTCGCTTTTAATTATTGACATTTATAAATCTAAACGAAAATCTAATATTGACATACTTACATTTTAAGACTTGATTATAGAGATGCTTCACTTATAACCCTTGTACTTTATCGTTCTATGAATCAATCAAGAGAATATGATTATTGAATCATATAAAAATCATTTTATAATAATAACATAGTAAATTGTACCTAACTGTCACAGGAATCATCCATAATGTATAAGTTTCTAGTAAATAGGACATTACTAGCATGCTGAAAGGGACAAGACAATGGCTGATAAATAGATGTACATCCCCCAATGATGCTAAACAAAATTACCCATTCAGTAGATTAGAATTAGTGATTGATATGCTTGAACACACAACTTAATGAACCAACAAATCAATAATGAATAAAAGTCCCCAAACGAATCAGAAAAGTTTTTATAAAACTTTGGGGACTCATGCAAATATGTATAGCAAATCTAAAACAATTATATTTAAAATAGTAACCTTAATAAAAGTGTCTAGAAAATAAGCCATGTGACGTCAAAAAAATGAGGGTTATGAGAGGAGATGTGGGAAAGAAAACCACTAAAAAAGAAATGGATAATCCCTTATTTTATGACGTCACATGGCTGATTTTTGAGACAGTTTATCCAGTTTAACATACCAACTAACGGAAAATTCAAGTCCTAGAAAAGATTCACCAGAAAAATATGGAAATATACACATAATGACTTTAAACAAAAAATTAATATGACTTAAACATTAAACTCTTTTAATTAATGATAAATTAAAAAGTATACTGTACTATAATAGTAAACGTAACGGAATTTTATATATTTTCAAACTTTCCAAATATATCTTCAGTGATCTAAAGGGATAAGACAATGGCCAATAAATTGATGTACATCCCCAATGATGATACAAAAAATAACCCTTTTTGTAAAGTAAAATTAGTATTTGAAACGTTTGAACACTCATTTTAAAGAATCTACCAGTCAAAATTCACTAAAGTCACCAAAGTCGTTAAGCAAACGAATAAGAAAACTTTCTTATAAAACTTTGGGGACTAGTGTAATAAACAGCCCATTGTCCCCTCTCTCTGTCTAATTTATTGATATAGCTATGTTTCGATGTTATTGTGCCTTGTTAACTTAGGAATCAATATTACATTATTATTATTGATTATCTTACATATTTTCTGGTAATGATTATTAGGTTGGTACGCTTTCTAATTGTACCAAACTGTTGCAGGAATCATCATTCAAAGATTAAAATAAATACTACGAATCTAACATGCCTAAATTAATGATCATACATTACTGACGAACGTACAAACGTATGGACGGTCGGAACTAACATAAAATTTTAAAAGCTTTGCTTTTTACAAGAAAATAAAAAAGGACCATTTTTTATGTTATTGTTATGAGGTATTTTTTAAAACACAAGGCTTAAAAACAACCTTTTTATTTTGTAAAAATAAATTTCTTAATTTTCAACATATTGCTTTGTTAATTGAAGTAATTAAAAATGATTTTAATCTAACTATTGAATCGATATATTATTTCTTGGATGTTGCACCAGAGTTTCATGTACTCTTATAAAGTAATCCTCGCAGTTGGCTAAAATAAAGATAACACAAATCCACACCTTTTACCCCATCTCCTCCTCTCCTACTGGATTAACAAACTTACTTATAAATGATCTCCATATTAGCAAACTAATCCAAGTAAATCCTATATCCATTAGCTAATGATTCCTTTTTATTTTGTTTTATTTTTTTAACATTTAATTGTAAACAGTTCTAAGGAAGTATTTAGTGTTTTTTGTTTTTGTTTAAAAGGGATAAGACAATAGCTGATAAATTAACCATTAACAGTCGGGACCCTTGCCGCACCTTAATCGGTCGGGGGGGGGGGGGGGCGTTCAACGCCCCCCCTTATTATCTTGGGTCCTATTAGAGCTAAGGGGCTAAAATTTGTGCAAGTCCCCTGTTTGATAATGAATTTACGACCTTAAGTAAGTCAAAGTCAATTTTCGCTTCCATCACCCTTTTATTTAAAAACCTTTGTTTTTAGGTCCTTATTTACTTAAATATTTCAACCGGCTGTAATTTTCTTAATTTGAAGCTAGAAGAAATTTTTTTGCAGAAAATGTTTATCTTTTTTAAATTTTATATTAAAAATATCAAAATGTAAATTTCAGCGGTCGCAGCTGTACTTGGCAGCTGCCAGCCGCTGCAGTCGGCGGGAAAACGGCGGCGGATCTTTATGAAATTTAAATATGTATGTATACATGTAAGAAAAGCTTAAGTTTAAAATTTGAAGTCTCTAAGTCAAAAATTGCAGACACAGGAGCCTTTTAAAGTTTTCTGGAGACCTGGAGGATCAAGACCCGCAGTATCATACCTGGAACCTGAAATTGACTTAAACACCTGTATTTCATATAAGGATGTACTACTAGAGGATATTTTAGTATTTTGGTAAGATAAATGTTTTTTTAAAGTAAAAAAAAATTGCTCTTTACCTGGATTACCCTGCCAGATTTGCTGGCCTCCTGTGCCCGCTAGGATGGAGATATTCCAACTGTCAGTTCAACGCCCCCCCCCCCCCCCCTCCGACCGTTAAGGGTTAATGTACATCTACAATGATGATACACAAAATTCCCCATTCTGTATCGTAAAATTTGTGATTGAAACGTTTGAACACTCAACTTAATAAAACTACTAATTAAAATATAATTAAGTCCCCAAAGTTGTTAGGCCAAAGAATATGGAACCATTATCATAAAACTTTGGGGACTAGTGTAATAAACAGCCAATTGTCCTTATTTCAAAAAAAAGAAAGATATTAAGAAAGAAAGAAAGAGAGTGAGTGAGAGAGAGAGAGAGAGAACATATGTTGATTAGAATTGTCATATAGTTAGTTAGATGATACAATATTGCAATTGATACAAAGGTCGATTGTTCAACAATAGATTTATTAATCTAGATGGTTAGTGAAACATAATAAATCACCCATCTAAATAATTGCCAGCTGGCTTTTAAATATTTGGTTAAACAAAATTACCCCTTAAAATTTAAGTAAGGAGATCACAACCAACTTGGATTGATCAACAAAATGATGGGACAATGATCTATTACTACAATAGTCCTTAAAACCTTATTATAAACTTTTCTTATTTGTTGGCTTAACAACCTCTAATTTAAATCTACAGAGGGGGTAACTTTATGCACCATCATTGCGGATATATATCAATTTATTGGCCATTGTCTTATTCTTTAGACCCCTGACAAATGATCTAAGACTCTTTTTCGTTCTGTTTTAAAAAAGTTAGAATCACATAACAAAATATATATCTTTGGTAATTCAAATGTAAGAAATATTTTTTTCAGGGATTTAAAGGGATAAGACAATGGCTGAAAAATTTATTTACATCCCCAAAGATGACACAAATTAAATACATCTGATTATTACAATTAGTGGTTGAAACGTTTGAACTAGACCAATCAAACTTTTTTAAGCCAATGAATAAGGAAACGTTTAATAAAACTATGGACGCCAGTGTAATAAACAGCCCATTGTACCCTCCCTCTCTGAGGTTGTTAGTTCTTCGATATTAAGATGGGATAATTGATACTCTGTCCTTGGATGTCATACATTACACCAAATAAATCCTAATCTATTAGCCTATAATATAAAGTAGAAAGGTCTTTTTGTCTGTAGCGAAGGACCTTGCTAACCGCTTAACTGATATGGTTCTCCGTTACTCTCAAGCTTCTTATAGGTCCAGGGAAGGTTTTTATCTATTTTGGAGAGTGGATCTCCACACTCCAAGTGAAAAATGAACCCCCACCCCACAAAAAAATATTTTCATACATTTTGAAAATCAATTGATGATGAGGTTGGTCAACTTTTCCCCTAGAGGATTCCAGGGACGTAGCCGATAGTAACATCAAAAAGTAGCGAAGCACAAAAAACCATGGATGGACAAACGAACAAAGTTAGTTATAGCACAGATGTTCTAAGGGCCAACAAAACTGGATATAATCCTATAATTTCATTTTACTATCCGCTGATTAGAGTAAAACACTATTGCTAGCAGACTAAAAAGGTCCCCAACAGAAGGATCCAGGTAGTTGTCTGGTTATACATCTATATTTATAGATTTAGATTAATTTTCCGCTGATAACATTGTATTAATACCATTATATATTAAAAAAACAATTTTTTCCCGTTTTATGGAAACACCCGTGACCTTCAATGTGCTAGTTTCTTTACATTGAACTTAAAGAATTAAAAAGCATCTGGTACAAACATTTTATTGATTTAGTTTTCTTTTAAATGTTTATGTGTGTGAGTGTGTGTGTTTGAGTGTGTGTGTGTATGTGTGTAGTTGTATACATTGTTCTTAAGAGATAAGACAATGGACGATAAATTGATGTATATCCCCTAAGATTTTAAACATAATTATCCCTTCTGTAGATTTTAATTGGTGGTTGAAATGAACCAACCAATCCAAATTCATTAAAAGTCACCAAAGTTGTTGAGCCAGCAAATAAGGAAACGTTATTATAAAACTTTGGGGACTAGTGTATAAACAGCCCAATATCTCCTGTCTCCCTGGTTTGAAGACATTAATTATTTAACTTTGAGTACTAGTATAATTTTCTGTTGTATAGAGAATAAAATTATTGGATTTATTCTTATCACATAAGGTAGCAAATTTTTAAGTCTGTTCATTAAGATTCCGCTAACAATTTAACGATTAAAGCTCTCTATTTATATTTAAAATAATGATTTTGGGATGATTTAGAGAATTTTTAATTCCTTTTCCATTATTACCATTCTATTGACAACAAAGATCCAAACTGCAAATAGCGAAGTCGCTATTGAATTAGAAAAAGGATACCAACCCTTATTTTCATTTTGTTTTATAAATAAGCATATGAGGGGGGGGGGGGTCAGTGCTCGAAAGACTTTTTGAAGGAAAGCACTGAAAAATCAATGTAAATGTTTTATTTAAAATCCATTAAAATTTTCTCATGAATTGTCAAAAGATCAATTAAAGATTTATAATCAATAAATATCATGGATCTAAAGGGATAAGACAATGGCTGATAAATTGATATTCATCCCAGATAATGATGCATTTAATTACCCCTTGTGTATATTAAAATTTGTGATTGAAACGTTTGAAAACTCAACTAAATGAATTAATCAATCAAAATTCACTAAAGTCCCCAAATTTGATAAGCCAACAAATAAGAAAATGTTATTTAAAAACTTTGGGGATTAGTGTAATAAACAGCCCAAGATTATTATGTCTTTAAAATCAAATAATAATAAGTTTTTACAATGCTAGTTTAAAGTTAAAAATTATGTTAGCCAGGGCTCAACTTCATAAAACTTTGGGTACTAGTGTAATTTACAAGTCCAATGTTCCCTATACTCTGTTATATATAATCTATCTTTTCGATGAACTGAAATTTAGTTTCCGAAAGTGTACCTAGCGTCCGCGTCCTATCTCAAAATTTGCTACTAGCTAAAAAAGCCTCTAACTTCACAAAAAAATCAAAATTTTAAAAATTAATATTTTGAATGTATAATGTATGAATCATTTATACATTATATCGCTTTTCCTTTTGACCGGGGTAGCTGAAAATAGCGTTTGCAATAATTGGGTTATCTGCTGTACACTTTAGGAAACTAGGGCTCGAATAGGAAATCCATTTTCAGCTGATCATCTTTTCATTAAAAAAACAAGGATTTGAACTATAATCATAAGAAAGAGTCAGCTGAATTTTAGTTTTCTTATTGTGTACATAGTTTCCTCGTCCTATCTTAATATTTACTACAAGCTAAAAAAGCTTAAAACTTCTCCAAAAAAATCAAAGTTTGAAAAATCAAAATTTTGAATGTGTAATGTACAAATCGTTTATACATTCAAATTTAGATTTTTTGAAGTTTAAAATTTTTTAGCTAGTAGTAATATTGAGATATGATGAGGAAACACCGAGGAAACTGTGTACACATTCGGCAATTCAAATTCAACTGACCAGAATTTTGACTATAATTATGAGAAAGTGTATTATAAAACCAGGAATCTAAAGGGATAAGACAATGGACATTAAATTTAAGTACACTCCCATAAAAATAATAAATTCTAATTATTGGTGGAAAACTTTGAACATAAAATTTTTAGCAAGGTGTTAGAAAAGTACCCAAAGTTATTTAGCCACAACAATGAGAAATTTTGTTTATAAAACTTTGGGTACCAGTGTAACTTATATTTCTTACACAATTACAATAAACAAAATTAACCCTCTGAAGAGTAAAAATTTCAAATAAGATAAAATGGTTATAAACCTTTGTCCCCTCCCTTCTTGATTCTACAGAACTATCAATTAAATAATTAAATTACAAAAAAATATTTATCTTTGTAATTTGTAATGTACTGTTTTTCTTCTGAAGAGTAAAAATATTGGTGGAAATATTTTGACTCTAAAGGTTTGTACCAACTAATATCAAAACTCAAACATTAACCACAGTTTCTAAGTCAACAAATTAGATGGGTATAAAACTTTGGGTACCAGTATAATTTACAGTCAAATATCCCTACTAAAGTATATTTAAACTACCAATTAAACAATTTAATAATAATTTCGGCACCTCGAGGCTAAAAAAAAACTGGTTTTAATCTTATAATTGTACATTCTATATCCGCGGAAAGCCGTTTATAATACGATGCGAGAAAAAATCTATTTTAGGGAAGGATATCACCACCCCTCCAAAAGAAATCTCCCCTTGAAAAAGAAATGACCCATTCCCTCCAATTTTGTCACTGTATTTATAAAATTAAATAAAAAGTGGTGAATTTCTCACCTCCCCTATAGGGATCTAAAGGGATAAGACAATGGCCGATAAATTGATACACAAAATTACCCCTTCTTTGCATTACATCTAGTAGTTGAAACATTTTGACACTCAACTAAATAAACCAACCAATCAAAATTCAATAAATCCCCAAAACAAAACGTTAAGCTAAAAAAAAAGATAATTATAAAAGTTTGGGGACTAGCGTAATAAACAGCACAATGTCCCCCCTCCTAAATGGACTTAGACGAAAATATATTCTAAAAAATTTTAAACTACCAATCAAATGATATATTGTACTGTTTTTCTTAAGAAATGTCGTAAATTTTCTTCAAAGGAACTATTTATTTTTTTACTGAGGCTACTTTTTAAGAAATGTTGATTATTTAGATTTAACCAGAAAAATGTACAAAATATTTTTTATATAATCAGATCATCTTTTCTTAAATAAAAATTAGAAAGCCTAAATGTCACGTGTGACGTCATTAAATGCGTCAAAAAAGGAAGGTTGAGAGGAGAAGTGGGAAAGGAAAACCACAAAAAAGAAATGGATTTTTATGATGTCACACATGACATTTGTGGTTTTCTCATCAAAACCTGTTTAAGTATTTGAACATAGTTTTATAAAGAGTCAGGGAAAAGGGAATGTGAAAAAATTCCCACATCCCCTATCCCTTATTCTTACCCACTTCCCTTCAGTTACTTAAAAATAACAAGTTTTACGCCAAATCTACGTCAATAAAAATATCTAATTTTCGGCAATTTCAAATGGAATTTATTGGCTGAATAGCAGCCCATGAGAAAGAGTGATTGCCATATTTGGGTCAGGTATAGACTTCCAGATCGTTTTTATAATTGATTTCCCTGAGGCTTACAGGCGGTTGACGCGCTGCTGCCGAGCCATAATTTTCTATTTTTATTTTTACTTGAAATTTATTATATATTTTTCAAGTAAAAGAAAGAACTATCTGACGTATAAGCTTAATATTATCTTTCCTCAGAACGTAATTTTAACGATTATACATATAATTTAATTTGGTTATCCTAAAATTATTATTTACATATACTTTAAGTAGAAACAAGGATGACAACATCCATAAATAGTGGAGCCGAGGGATAAAATCTAAAAACTATGTATAACATGGCTAGAAAGATAAATAGAAAGAGCTTTGTAGACAATCAAAAAAGTAATGTTTGGTGCTTTCCTGCAAAGTGCCCTGCGAGCATAGAATCCCCCCCCCCCCCAATATAGGATTTTTTTCTTGCTGAAGGCATTACCCTTTAACTAACCTAACCTAAGTAAAACAATCAAAAACTTCCAGCACTTTGAAGGAGACCGTCAAATTGTCAATAACTTTTCAAGCATGGCTTCGAGATCCGATTAATAACAGGATAGGCTAACAAAACTGAATTTAATCTAAAAAATTTTCATATTCCAAGAAATGCTGTCTATAATACGATGCGAGAAATGATATACTTGGATGTTGCACATTAAAATTTTATGTACTCTGATAAAGTAATAACCCCCATCCCAACCCCTTTTACCCAGGAAGTATGAAGGGGACAATGGTCAATTAATTTTATTTAAGAGTTTTCGCTGAAAAGCAATGAAAACCAGATTTATCCAGAAGTTTTTACCAAAATTGTAAAGCGATCATGGTAATATAATTTAGAACAAAATTAATTCTAAGAAAAAAATCATTTACTTGAAAATTAAATTACTGATACATCACAATGTAGTAAACATTCTGTAATTAATCACCAGAAAAATCATGTTAAGAACTTTGTCAACCCTTCTCATTTTTTCTCATATTTTTAACTTCTACCTAAATTTAAGGGGTTCTTAAATATCACAGTAGAGTTTCTATATATGAAATGACATTTTCTTGGGAAAAAATATTTGTTTAAACCAGCCTGTCTGCTAGAAATTAAGTTTATTAATACTTGTCTGCTTTTCAAAACTAACTCAGCTAGTTAGCGGGGCATTGATGCGCGAGTACCCAAAGTCAGCCAGAACCTGCTGAATTCGTGCACATTCCCTTTAAGCCAGTACCCAAAGTCTGAGACTCTAGAACTTGAATATTCGATCCATTGTCCCCTCCCTTACTCCCTGCTTTTTACCCCATTCCCTCTCCATCTGCTGAATGAACGAACTGACCAATAAATGAGCTCCATATTGGCAACCTAAATTGATGACAAATGTTTCCTCAGTCAATATACCCACGTATTATATTTTCATTGATGTATCTATCTATTTAATGTACTGTTTTTTTAAGAACTGTCTTTCTTCGTGATTTATAAAAAACTATGTACGTGTTAAAATTTTCCAGTATGAACCGATTAATATCCGCTGGATTAGAACCGGTTTTCAACTAAAAAATCCTGTATAGCATCGTATTAATGATAATTTTCCACGATTAATAAAATAAAATTCATGCAATTATTTTTCAGGTGAACTGGCGAGATACAGACGAGGGTTATGGAAATCAATATTTTGAATACAACCACTAACTTACATTGGATGACGATTCCTAAACCAGTTAGGTACGATTTAGAAAGATCGTAGCAACTTTATCAAAGTTAGCAGACACAAAAGTGAAAAAAAAACAATTTTGAGAGAAACAATAAAAAGTGAATTAGTGGCGTGTACAGAAATTAACTGCACCCAACCCCTCCTCTCTAAATAAGGGGAAATGGGGTGGTAAGGATTAGATTAATTAATGGGGGGATTAATTGACACTATCTGCCCCTTACATTAATATTTTAAAGTGCTAAAAATCTGCACTAATTAATACATGGTTAGTTCAGTGTTATATAAAAATTCAAAGTTCTTAAAAAACAAAAAAATTTAACAAACATAAAACGTTTTAATATCTAACTTTTTAAGTTTTTTCATTGTCTAAGATTTTATAATTCTGTTTTTCTTTGTGAAGCTACTCTATAGTTCACTTTGTCTGTTTGTCTGTCAGTACTCAACCTCAAAGCATATAAAAAAAACAAATATGAGCACTGAACTTATAAACTCTTTAGACCACTTTGTGTGTATGCGCCATCCATGATTTTTAGTGCTTCGCTACTTATGGATGTTGTCATTCTTGTAAATTTTATAATTCTGGATTTTTTTCTGAAAAAGTCAATAAAAACGTTTCACCTTTTTGTGAACTTTGTTATTACAGATTCTTGGTTTTAGTGGTAACTTTCTCGGCAATATCTTTTTGTTACATATTCTAATTCGATAATAATTATTTCTCGTATCGTATTATAAACGGCTTTCCGCGGATATAGAATGTACAATTATAAGATTAAAACTAGTTTTTTTAAGCCCCGTAGAAAACTGGACATAGTTTTTTCGTATGGATGATAACCGGTTCCTATCCACCGGATTCGAATGAATACGATAAAATAATAAGAACGATTTAGTTGAATTGTAGCGAAATTCTTTAATTATTTGTAAAACAAAAATTGGATCTACTGCAGTTCACGGAAAAATATTGCTGGTAACGAATATTTCCAAAAATCTATGAATTTTAAAGGGTGCTAGCTGCCAAACGACTGAACATACATATCATGCCCGCACACTGTTTTAAGCGGCATAAGAAGGCCTACAAATAATCTGGAATCAATAATGCATAATTATCTCACAGTGCAAAGAAATGAGCGAAAAAGACCTATTTTACGCGTTTTTCCTTCAGTGAAGCTTTCCCTGTGCATCATTGGATCTTGGCAATTCAAGATTATTTGTAGGTCTTCGTATGCCGCTTAAAATGGTGTGCGGGTATGACCTGTACGTTTAGCCGTTTGGCAGCTAGCAGCCTTTAAAATTCATAGATTTTTGGAAATATTCGTTACCAGCAATATTTTACCGTAAACTGCATTAGATCCCAAAATTTAAAATGAGAGAGATAGAAAGAGCGAGAGATAGAGAGAGAAACAATGGGAAATCTTCACAAAAAATTCAGACATGTATCTTACATAGCATCTGAGAAATTCACATGAATAATTCTAGAATAGTTATAAAATATAAGATTAAAAGTCAATATACTTTCTAAGTAAGAAAAACATGTTTAGTCAAGTTTAAACTAGTCAAAGAAGTAAAAAAACCTTATTTTTATTGATCTTTAACCTATTTTATTTTTGTTTATTGAGAATTTCATTTTTTTTTATATATAACGTGGGTGTGCAACTTTTATCTTATTGGTGTAGTTAAAATGCAATAAATTTTAAAACATTCATAAATTCTAGCAAAATAATCAGAAAAGTTTATTTTTTTCTTAATTTTAAGGGGGGTATAATAAGAGGTTTTTAAGTTTGAAGGGGGAAAAGACCCCTTAATCCCCCCCCCCCCCCGTTGGATGTATATAAAAAACTTCAAATTTTTCAATAGTTGTTATGTCGCTACTACTAAATTTTTTTAAGAAGATATATATTAGAGAAATAATTGAAGTTCTACAAAAATTTTCAATTAGTTGGAACCCTCTTTAGTTAGAATTAGATAAAACTTATTTCTACATCGAAAAACGTCATATTTAGATCTTAGAAAAAAACGTCTGAATATCAATAAATCTTATTGTTCAATACGTTTTGGTTATTATTAATACAGAACATAAAAAAAACTTAGTGTTTTTCCTTAAATAATCTATCGAGCACTGAAAACGCTGATTTTTTAAAACAATATGGGGGATGGGTAATTGTTTTCTCTGCTAAAACCATTCGGATGTACTGCAGTTCACGGTAAAATATTGCTGGTAAGCAATATTTCCAAAAATCTATGAATTTTAAAGGCTGCTAGCTGCCAAACGGCTAAACGTACAGGTCATACCCGCACCTTATTTTAAGCGGCATAAGAAGGCCTACAAATAATCTGGTATAGCCAAGATCCAATTATGCACAGGGAAAGCTTCACTGAAGAAAAAACGCGTAAAATAGGTCTTTTTCGCGCATTTCTTTGCACTGCGAGATAATTATGCATTATTGATTTATGGCTATTCCAGATTATTTTTAGGCCTTCTTATGCCGCTTAAAACAGTGTGCGGGCATGATCTGTACGTTCAGCCGTTTCGCAGCTAGCAGCCTTTAAAATTAATAGATTTTTGGAAATATTGCTTACCAGCAATATTTTACCGTGATCTGCAGTAGATCCAACCATTAAGAGTTTCAATCCTGCTGTGCCCTAACCCTGAGGGGGTACCCAGTATCCATTCTTACCTAACCCTTATTTTTAATTTATTTCAAAGAAAGGGGAATGGGTTTCTGTGCTCGAATATTCATTTTTAGAGAAACCGCCTTCAATTGTTTCATCGTAATGCCATACTGTAATTAATAATGTATTTATTTATTTATAAATCATTTATTTATCTTAATTTATTTTAAAGTGTAATGTAACAATTAAAAAAATTGATTCAATATTTATTAAGAAAATCGGTTAAAATACAAATTAATTTATTAATTGATATTAAAAAATTTTAATTTTCTGTATATTTCAATAAAAATGTATTAATTATAATTGTTACAAATGTGATGTATAGTCCCTTTCTTCCTGTCTTGAGAGCATTATATGTATTTTGTATATTAGCAGTCAGTTCTTGTGTCAACCGTTTCGGAGCAAGACCTTTGCTCTGCAACTCGGCACGAACCCAAAAGTGAATACTTGCTATTATATTTAATATTATTATTGTATGTTTAACTTGTCTTGAATTAATACACTTTATTAGAATATTTAGCTGTTTATTCTTACTATTGCTACACGTCATTTTGGCGCAGTAGTGTAGTACGGACCTATAGCTCAGATTTTCTTTTAATTGTATTATTTCTTTGCTTTTGGTTTTTGTTCAGGATGTTTGCAGTGACCAGGATGGACATTGCTGAGTGGAGGAAGATGTCTCAGGAGGAGAAGGATGTGTATATGGTTGTGTATAAGGATGTGTATATGGTTCATGCGATTAATGCTCTTAGGACTAAAATTGATAATGTGGCGGCGAAGCTGGGTGGGCATGTAGCGCCGCTGGAGAAGCAGGATAATGTTGATACTAATAGTGCTGCGGTTACTGGACTGGCTACTCGGATGGACGATTTAGAAGATCGTCTTAATAAGGTGGTGGTGCCTAGTGTTGATAATGATATCAAAACCGAGAATGTGACGGTTGTGGATGAGTTTATGATTGGCCAGCAGCGAATTCTGGATAGAATTGCCCAGCAGAATAGTTTGAATGACCAACAGAATGGTTTGAATAACTCTATGCCGTGGCAGAGGACGGCTGGAGGATCTGGAGAATTAGCTAACAGTATGGACGATTTCGAAGCTCGAACTGCTAATGAAAAATTTTGTTTCCTTGAACAAGAAAGTTTGGTGGTGTTGCCAACACTTTCTATGGACAATTTCAAATCTCCAATTGCTAATGAAAAATTTTGTTTCCTTGAACAAGAAAGTTTGGTGGTGTTGCCAAACAGGTTAGGGGGGGGAGAGTGTATAGGTGGAGAGGACCAGGTAACAGTCAAGGAGATGGTGAACCAGGTCGAACCTCTGGAGGAGGAGAGACATGTGATGCTGGACCAGGTCGAATTCCTGGACCAGTTATGCTTGAAGAATGGAGAGATGGTGAACCAGGTCGAACCCCTGGTGAAGGAGAGATATGTGATGGTTAAGAACACCATGTCATCATCCTGTCCATTGAAGGACACCACGACACCATCCTGTCTATTGAAGGACAACATGTGGGTGGAGGACACCAACATAATGTCCAGGGAAAGATATGTGCCGCCCTGGACATGTACTATGTTGGTGGAGGACACCATGAAAGGGGAAAAGGTGCCGCCCTGGACATTGCAGGACAACATGTGGGTGGAGGACACCAACATAATGTCCAGGGAAAGATATGTGCCGCCCTGGACATGTACTATGTTGGTGGAGGACACCATGAAAGGGGAAAAGGTGCCGCCATGGACATGTATCAGCAGGGAGAGAAGGATAGACATGTGTTGTTAAAAAATTATCCTTTTATAGTTTGTTTCTACAGGGAGACAGTTGAAAATTGTTAAAAATGTATTCTCTCTATCCTTTTATAGTTTGTTTCTACAGGGAGACAGTTGAGTATTGTTAAAAATTGTTAAAAATGTATTCTCTCTACAGTTTATTCCTTTCTTCAATTTGCAGGGAAGCAAGGATTACATGTATTTCTTTCTATAGCTTATTCAGGACAGACGTGTATTGATTAAACGAGTATTTCTTTCTACAATTTGCAGGGAAGAAGGATTTTCTCTACAGTTTTGGATTGTATCAACAGGATATACATGTACTACGGCCTACGGCGATTTGACGGCGGTGTGGCGGCGATTGATTTTTGTAGTTTTGCAATTAAGATATCTATAATTGAATAAATTTTGTATCTGATAGATGTGACGGCTTATAAAAATGTATAGAAGTTGTGCTTCTGGAAGTATTTTTATTTAGGAAATAAAACTCGCAGATGTTATGTTGACATACAAATCATAGATTATTTGTGGAGCAACTTTTTCTAGAATGAACGAAAATTTATCTGCTATTGTTATATCCCTGTATATTACTGATCTTACTCGATTTTTTGGGAATGAACGTCAATTTATTTTCCATTGTTGTATCCATTGCTAATCAATGTAGATCTTTGATATTATTCGAATTAGTGGGATAAATGTTAATTTATCTGCCATTGTGGTGTCCATGCATAAGGTTAGAATGTATAACATATAATTTGGAAAGCGCTGACATTGTTTAAATAATAAGAAGAGAAACGAAGCAACTCTATAAAGTTTGTGATGGAAAATAATTTGATTTATGGTAATTATTTGAATTCTGGAAATATAACATTTTGTTAACTATTGAATACGAGTTTATGAGATTATGTTATTATGAAAATCAAAATATATGCATTTATTTTTTTTTGTTTTGTTACACTGGAATTGGATATTTGGATATATTTATTTTTGTTTCAGACTATTGTGGTGTCTAACAGAGATAAGAATAATAAAAAAATTGAAGATGGATTAATTTCAACGAAAATAGGAATACAATTTTGTAAAATTGTTAATGGAAGAAAATTGATTTTATTAAATGTTAATATCGTGATTTTATGAAAATTGGATAAAAATTTGAAATTAGATACTTTAAAAAGTATTAGAATTTTGATGAAAGGCTGTAAATTGTTTTAAAAGTTGAGTCAGTTATTATGGTTCTAAGTATTTAATTTTAAAACAATTATATTGCGGTTTATGTATAAATAAGAGTAAAGCTACTCTTAAGTTTATATGAACGGAAACAAAATATTTTGAATATGGTTAAAATGTGCTATGAATAATAACGATTGTACTTGCGTGAGGATAGATATGTGATCTTTGATCTGTGATATATTATTCATAGTACGAAATTTCTATTATAGATAGAACAGAAATTTTGTTTGTTTTGTTTTTGAATTTACGTTGATTTGGATTGATACATACTTGTCATCATGATCAGTAGAATGTGATATTTGATTGGTAAGCGGAATTTTTGTGGATTTAACTAGATTTATTTTAAACAATTAAATGGCGATTTAAGATTGGAATGCATAACTCAGCAAAAATTTTTTAATGAAGCAAAAAATTGTTATTCAGTATTTGATTATGATGTGAGATAGAGAGAGAGAGAGAGAGAGAGAGAGAGAAAGAGAGAGAGAGAGTGAGAGAGAGATATGTGTGTAGAATTGGATTGTACAATGGACATATTATATGTGGATTAATTATGATATGTGTGCAGAATTGAAATGTATAATGGACATATTATATATATATGAATGAATTATCGGAAATATTTGTATAGTAGGAAATGAATGTTATTGGAAATATTTGTATGGAGAGAAGAGAAAACTTGTTGATGTGTGTACAATGGATATATTATTGGAAATATTTGTATGGAGAGAAGAGAAAACTTGTTGATGTGTGTACAATGGATATATTATTTATGGATGTTTGTTGAAAATGAATCGGAAATATTTGTATATTAGGAAATGAATGTTATTGGAAATATTTGTATGGAGAGAAGAGAAAACTTGTTGATGTGTGTACAATGGATATATTATTTATGGATGTTTGTTGAAAATAAAACTTTGTGCAAGTTTTGACAATAGATCTATTATATATAGGATTGTGTAGGGAAGAGATGTCTATTGTGTATATCTATATCCAATGATGGGTGATGCAATATAGATTAATACTAAATGTGTTGTTTAGACTTGGTGGTTAAATGTTGCAAGTTTAGTTTGACTTATATATGACTTCTATTGTAATTGAAACGTTTTCGAATATGATGTATAAACCAAGGATATTAATATTCATAAAAATGGAGCATTAACACTTGTATAGTGTCAAAATTAAATAATCAGAATATACATATAAGATTCAATGCAAAAATTGTAAGCAAATTTGTTTGTAATAAACAAGGAAGACAACATTAATAAAAGCGAAGTATTGAATGGTAGGACAAACGAACATCAACACTTGCATAGTGTCAGAACTGAATAATCTTTGTAAAAACAAGGAAGACAACATTAACAAAAGCGAAGCATTGAATGGTAGGACAAACGAACATCAACACTTGTATAGTGTCAAAACTGAAAAAATAAGTGCATAAGAGTCGATGTAAAATTGTAAGTAAATGTGTTAAAAAAGAACTGATTGAAACAGATTGATGTTTTACTTACATTTTATGAACTTGCTTATAGAGTGGCTTCGCTTATAAACTGCTTAACACGTAGCACATCTACTTGCTGTTGGGTAGGTGATAGGTTTGAATTTCGGTCTGACACTGAGTCATAACTAACAAAGTTAAAAATGGTTCCTACTGCTACTATGTGAGATGTGTGACGTTAAAGTTAGAGTGGGGAAATGTTTTCTTGAAAAAGGTTGTACATCTCAGAGTGTTGGTTGTCTGAAGGGTGATTGGATGCTTGACACTGTAATCATAAAGTATTGTACTTTGTTGTCCCAGGAATCAATATACATCAAATCAATCGGATAATTAGATCATATGAAATTATTGACACCGCAATCATAAAGTATTGTGCTTTATTGTCCCAGGAATCAATATACATCGAATCAATCGGATAATTAGATCATATAAAATTATTGGATAATTAGATATTTTAACTGCTTCGATTATAATGTTGAATTTTGTTGTTCCCGGAATTAGTATACAATCGGATAATTAGATCATATAGAAATTTGTGGTCAAATCAACATGTTTACAAATGGAAGTACGGACGTCATAGAAATGATTATAGTGTTGTTACGTTTTCTAAATTGTACCTACCTGCTGCAGAAATCACCATGAAAAGTTCGAAATACAAAAAGTAGATAGATGTAAAGTATGGATGGGCGGACCGAATCTAATTATAGAAAAAACAAATATATAAATAACACAGGGTGGTGAATCAAATTGCACTCAAACTTGAAATTGAAACATTATGTGTTGCTCAATTTTGGATGAATCAAATTAACGTGAATAGATGTGGGCGGATTTCAATCTATTTAAAAACTTGGAATATAATGAACGTATTGCGAAAGTTTTGGTGGATCAGAATAAAATGGAAGAATATTGAGGGGCGGATTGAAATCTACTAAAACTTGGAATTATAATGGATGTGTTAAGTTTTTGTTTAAGCTTAAATTTTATTAAGGACACTCGATATAGAATAGTATATATTGCGATTTAGTGATGTTGATTCAGCAAAATTATTTATGAAGCTTAGAATTTCATGAAGCAAAATTGTTATAATGCATTAGATATTTGAGTGGAGCTGTCTCTCTTCATGGAGAAGGGGGGTGGGCAATAATTTGGCAAGGAAAGTTTGCACTGTCTCTCGAAGTTGGTATGCGCAAGGTGGGGTGGTGCAGAGAGGTAGCAGCAATGATGAGCAGGAGTTGGGCGTTGTATGCGCAAAAGTTGAGCTGCGCAAGAAAGTGCTCTCAGGTATAGAGAAAAATAGTTAGTTGTGCTTCAACTTTCAAGATTCTAATACATAAAAATAGTTGTGGATGATATAAGTTATTATTCAGATATTTCATTGAATAATTAGGTAAATTTTTTACTGTATTAGACTAATATATTGTATTAAGAATTATTTTTATGTTGCTCGATTATTGACAAACATTTGATTAATATTATATTTCTTAATACATTTTTAAGAAGACATGTTGAAATTTTATTTGTTAAGTGATAACATTTAAGTATGGCATCTAAAATAATTGTATTATGTTTTAGATTGGTCGAAAAGAGGAGTAGTTGTGGTGGTTGAGATACAGTATTACCTGTTGGTGAGTTTTAGTTTGTTAAGATTTTAATGATGTTCAATATTGATATACATTTGATTAATGTTATATATACTAATACATGTTAAAGAAATTATTTTATTTTGTTGAGTGAAAATAAAATATGTATTAAATAAGTTTTGGCATCTAAAATGATTGTATTTTGTTTTAGATCGGCCGCAAGAGAAGTAGTTGGTGGTGACTGAAATTTAGTTTTGAATTTGGCCATTGTTTTGTGTTGACATTGATATTATTTGAGAGTGGAGGCTGGTACATGATACACTTTGATCTGACCGATTATATGTTGAATCAAATGTTGGTGGAGAGAGAGTGGAGGCACATGATACACTTTGCTCTGACCGATTATATGTTGAATTTTATTAAAGGAGCGTTATTTATGATTGTTTAGTGATTGGGTCAGTAATATTGTGAAACATGCTATTGCTGCTGGAGAATCTGTTTATAGATTAGATGTGAAGTCTGTTGAAGTTCAGAATGCTAAACAGGAAGCTAAACAGGAAGCTAAACAGGATGCTAAAACTGCTCTCAATAATGCGGTCAAGAAGCTTGGAGTATCACCAGGAAGGTAGATATCAAGTTCAAGGTTCCTGTATTCTCTGGCAACTATAAGGAGATTTAGTGATCATGAAAAGTACCTGAAGCTAACAACTGAGTGCTTGCACAAAACTCCAAAGGAAGCCTGTGCTGGATTGACAACATATTTGGAATGTATGGAGCTGCTGGAGTTTATGGATTTACTAATATTCTGTCTATTGTGCAACAGAATATGTTTCCTCATGATGTACTAGAGCTGATGATGTTACAGATTAAATACTTGCAAACAATGATTGATGAAGCTATCTTTGAGCTTGAATATGATATCTTGCAAACAATGATTGATGAAGCTATCTTTGAGCTTGAATATGATATCTCTATATCTTAAATCAACCAGTAGTGGCAAATCATATGCAACTAATGATAGTACTGGTGATAGTGATGATCATAATCCTACTGAAGCAAGTCAATCTGTTGGTACTGGTGATAGTGATAATCATAATCCTACTGAAGCAAGTCAATCTGTTGATACTGTTGTTGCAACCCTTTCTCAACCTGTTATAAGTACTCCAATCAACAGTCCAACTGCTGCCAAGGAGAAGAAAAGTAATTTAGATTTATAGATTGCTAGATTTATAATAACTGTTGAAAAGTTTTGAAGACTTGGAGGTGTTAAATTTAAGCATTTAAGCAACAGTTGTGGATAATAAGACGTCGGAGAGTAGTTTTGAAGCTTAATTTGAAAATTGAGGATTCGTATGTCAAGGATAATGAAATAACATTGAGTTAAATGAAATATGTTGATATTGTAACATTTTGAACAGATGTGCACAGTGTGCCAGATTAACGTAAATAAATTCACAGTGAGTCAGGTAGATACAAAGAGTTAAACGAATTATGTTGATATTTATTTTGAACAGATGTGCACAGTGTGTCAGGATGATGCAAATAAATGCACAGCGAGTCAGGTAGCTACAAAGAGATGTATTTACAGTTGTCAAAATGAGAAGTATTTAGTTGATAGATAATGATATACAGAGATATACACCATGGGCTAGAAGCTATTGTGAAGTTGTGCAGAATTTTAAAATAGCATGCATTGTATCTTAAATATATTTATGACTGATAAAACGGATATTTGTAAGTTGTTAATACAGTGGGCAGTCAAAGTATAATGATGGTTAGTGAAACTTTAGCTGTTCTAAAGAAGGCGGGGCTTAAAGTTGATGTGGCTGTTGTAGATTTGACTGCCAGGTTGGATATCTTACTTGTCAATAGCTGGTGTTTTTGTCGATAGTTAGTATTGAAAAACGAAATGGATCAGATTTTGAATCAATCTATGGCGAAGGTTTTGGTTGCTTTTGTTCGGCTGCAGTTTTCTCTGTGTTTGTTGTTTCTGTTCATTGTTGTCAACGTTATCATTGGTTGGAGTGTCGACAGTAGCATCATTGTTATAACGAAAATCATTGGCAGTTTCTGTATTTTGAATGACATGTCGATTTTTGGACATTTTTGGATTAACAGAGATGTTAATAGCAGTTATTGTGGTTGTCATTATTAGGCTTAAGTCATGCCTGACTATGCAATAGATATAATCTCCTGGATGATAAATGTGAACAGCAGTTCTGATTTTTGACCTGAGACCTCAAACATTTGGCAGGTTTGGTTACTAGAATGGTTGAGTTAGATGCTCGGTTGGCTAACCTGCAGGATCAGCAGCGTATTTTGAATCAGGAAAGGGTGAATTTTGGGAAGTAGCTAGAGTCGATGCTAGAAAGGATTTGATCCCAATTTTTTGAAGAGATTGGAGGCTTCTTGTGGTGGAGGTGAGTGGCTGTTGTGTTGTTTGAGAAAATCACAGTTGCTAAGTGGAAACCAGTTTATAACTAAGTTTATAACTAAGCTAAGGTCAACTGGTATGGTTATATCGTTTGTGGTGTTGTAGCATTGGTATGGTTATGTCATTTGTGAGATGTTGATGGATTGATGGATAATGATGGATTGATGGATATGAATGATACTACTATGGTTGGTATGGTTATATCATTTGTGAGATGTTGATGGATTGATGGATAATGATGGATTGATGGATATGAATGATACTACTATTATCAAGGAAAATCTGGCAAAAGAAAATGAATATTATGATCAAGAATAATTATAGTTTTACTGTGTATTAATTCATATTTTAGTTTATTTTTATGTATTAATGTTTAAGTATTTGTTGAGGCAGTAGTAGTCTCGAAAGGTTTAATATTAATGCTTTCATAACAATGCATCTCTAATGACATGTTTTTAAATCAATGTATTCTGATGGTTATATGTTAATCAGTGTTTTTATTTATCATGCATTTATAATAACTATGTTAATCAATGCATTTCCAATGTTTATATGTTAATCAATGCATTATATGTTAATCAATGCATTTTTCAATGATTATATGTTAATCAATGTTTTTTTTTTAAAAAAAAATATAAAAAAAGAGAAAAAAAAACACATAAAGAGAAAAAAAGGAACATATAAAAAACATAAAAGAGTTCTAAGGAACCAAAACAAAAAAAAAAAATGTATATGAAATGTTTAAAGATCTGGAAATAAAATAAAAAAAAATAAAAATAAAAAATATGGCAGGTGTCATACCAGATCAATTATTATCTATTTAATAAGCATTCAATGCTATTTATAATATATTTGATAATTAACATGTAATAAACATATTGTTATATTCAATCTGTAATGTTACAGTTTCGAAATTTATGTTCATGTTAAAGCCGGGGAGAAATGTGATGTATAGTCCCTTTCTTCCTGTCTTGAGAGCATTATATGTATTTTGTATATTAGCAGTCAGTTCTTGTGTCAACCGTTTCGGAGCAAGACCTTTGCTCTGCAACTCGGCACGAACCCAAAAGTGAATACTTGCTATTATATTTAATATTATTATTGTATGTTTAACTTGTCTTGAATTAATACACTTTATTAGAATATTTAGCTGTTTATTCTTACTATTGCTACACGTCACAAAATTGCAATGTTTGAATATAATCATAAATCATTATTAAAAATATAAAAATATAATACTTGAATCTCATAATTTAATAAAATATTCTTAAATAATGTAGTTTTATTCAAATCAAAATATTATTACTTGGATGTAGCACCAGATTTTTCTGTACTCTGATAAAGTGATACTTACAGCTGGCTAAATTAACAATGCCCCCTCTACACCATTCCCTCCTCTCCTACTGGATGATTAAACTTACCAATTTATTGAAACTGCTCCTCATAACTAAAATTATTTCATAAGTTCAAATTTATCATTTAGGGGAAGGGGGCAGAGTGAAAAGATTGTATATTAATTTGATTGTGCTTGAACTTGTTTATTTTATGAATAATTCATGTGAGTTTGACTCTAAGAAAAAGTTCGATAGTTAATATATCATTTTCAAAAAATTCCACATGGTGAATATATTAAAAATTTTGTTTGGAAGATTTTCCAAAGTCTGTTTTGGCTACAGTATACCTTTGTTTCCATTTTGATACTAGCTTGCATAGATAAAAACGCTGGTTTGCACATATTCTTGGACTAACTAAAAATATACTACTTTATGATTTGACCATCGGCTACGCTCCTAGGGAGGGTTATAGTACCCTCCCCAAAAATAGTTATAGACCTCCCCAGGACCTATGCAAGGCTACACTGTAAAGCATTACCATATCAGTTCAACAGTTAGCAAAATCCTTCCTTACAGACATACAGACACAAAGATAGAGATACTTTATTAAAAGGATTGATTTATTCTTTTTAGGTGAAAAAAATGGATGATAGGAGGTAAAATTTGAAATACAACTGTCAACTATTTTTTTTCTTCAATATTAACCTTGCTGGGCTACCCAGAACCCAATATAACCTAACCTAAAGAAAGAAATAAACAATCTAACCTATCCATTATATTACAATAATTATAATTATGTTAAATTTAAGTACAACCTTTCACAAAACCCGAGTAAAAAAACAACTTACAACATTGCAAAATAGAAAAAAAGTAAAAATTTAAACTTTATTGAAACATCATTTTAAATCTATCGTACAAAATTACACACTTAACATTTATAAAAATGCTAAAGAAAATTATAAAAGAGCTTAATTGATAGTTAGATAAAATTAGCTAAAAGCTTAAAATATAGTAAATATTACATAAAATAGGAATCTAGGTAATCGGTTTGCATAGACGTTCAAGAGGGGGAGTAAAGTGACGATTACCCCCCCCCCCCCCAAACGAATTTAGGGGAGTCATAGGCACCCCCTAAATTTTTTTATTTACCCCCCCCCCTCCCCCCTTTTAAAATTTACCCCTACCCTGGAGGTGCCGTAGGCACCCCCAACCATTTGGGAGGGGGTATTTACCCCCCCAAAACAATTTTTGGGGGGTAAATACCCCCCCAAAATAAAAATCTATAACAAAAAAAATTTGGGGGGGAGATAAAAAAAATTTGCGGCGCACCCAATAACGAATTACACCCCCCCCCCCCCAATATAAAAATTTACCCCCCCCCCCCCCCAAAAAAAAAAAGCTTGGACGCCCCTGTCTGTTTTTTTTTTAATTTGAGAGAAGTAGTTGAACATAATACTCATACAAAGGACATCAAAGATTTGTATTTTGAGAGAGGGTAATAGTTATTTCTCGCATTGTTTTATATACAGCTTCCCAAGGATATAAAATGTACAATTAAAAGATTAAGACCAGTTTTTAGCCCCTAGAATCCGAAGGCACCTGCTAAAAAACTTGTTTTATTCTTATGTTTGTACATTTTTATGTTTGTAGAAAACTGGATATGATACGATGCTAGACATAATTTTTTCGTGTTTAAGAGAACCAGTTCTAATGAAAATGAGAAAAAATCTTAATTTACTAATTTGCAGATGGTTATTGAAATATAATAGGTATGAGAGCTGTTCTTGCACGAAGTGTACCTGCCAGTGGTTCAAGGAAGTGGAGAGCAATACTGAAGGTTCTACCATGCAGGAAGGTCGCCACAGAGGATCCAGTCTAAACGCAGCTCACCCCCTACCCCTACGGGGGGGTTCAAGAAGGGCTAACTCCCCATCTTGGTAGAAAAACATAGTTACTGAAATGTTTATGAATCAAAACCAAATATTACCTGACCAAAGTGCACAAGAAGCTTCAGAAATGGAGAACAGGATGGCTGGCTGGCAAACCCAACGTGAACCAGACAGGCGGATGATCTTGAGCACAAGGTCTTCAGTTAGGATAGGATGCTGGAATGTTCAAACAATGTTTCAAGCGGGGAAAACCGAAATAGTGTTAAATGAAATGAATAGGTACAATGTTCAAATTCTGGGATTAAGTGAGTCAAGGTGGATAGGAATAGGTGAAGAAAACCTCAGAGATGGTGTCAAGCTACTTTACTCTGGTCACAGTCAACTAAATGCAAAACATACCCAAGGAGTTGCATTTATGCTATCTAAAAATGCACAAAAGTCACTCAAAAGCTGGGAACCCCATGGACCAAGAATCATAGAAGCATTTTTCAAAACCTCCATGAAAAATATTAATCTGAGGGTTGTCATGTGCTACGCTCCAACAAATGAAGCTGAAGATTTAGCTAAAGACAACTTCTACAGTAAGTTGGAGAGTGTGATTCAAAAAAAGTACTCAGCTAAGGATATCCTTATCCTTATGGGTGATATGAATGCAAAAGTTGGAGACAATAATGATGGTTATGAAAGAGTAATGGGTAAACATGGCCTTGGAACTATGAATAATAATGGTGAACGGTTTGCTGACTTTTGTCTGGAGAACAACCTGGTTGTTGAAGGCACTGTTTTTCCTCACAAAACAGTCCATAAATATACATGGACATCACCTGGTGACAGAGTTAGGAACCAAATTGACCATATCTGTATTTCCAAGAAATTCAGAAGATCTCTTTTAGATGTAAGAACTAAGAGAGGTGCTGATTGTAACTCAGACCATAACCTAGTCATAGCAAAAATACAGCTAAAACTTAAATTTATGAGAAATGAAAATTCCTACAGAGAGAAGTACAATTTAAATAAACTAGTCAATCCTGAAGTCAACCATGAATTTACATTGAAACTTACAAATAAATTTGCAATTCTGACAAATAACATAGATACAGATGACGAAGATGATGAAAACTCTACCAACAACTTAGATACTGTTGAAACAACATGGGAGTACATCAAAAAATCCTACAATGAAGTATGCATAGATGTTTTGGGTAAGAAAAAAAGAGAGGAGGAAGAATGGCTTTCAGTTAATAGTCTGAATCTTATTGAACAGAGAAAAGAGTTAAAGTTAAAACTCTGCAACTCTGACAGCTTGGAGCTCAAAGAATCCTACAGAATCCTGTCAAAAAGAATCAAAAAAAGTGTCAGGAGTGATAAACGGGACTACATTGATGCACTTGCTACCAAGGCTGAAAGTGCCGCAGCAAGAAATGATTCAAAAGAAGTCTACAATATCACTAAAAAGCTTATCAATAAGAAAGCATCCTCCACCCCTCTCATAAAGGATAAAGAAGGAAATACTCTCTCATCCTTTGAAGAACAGCAAGCCAGATGGGTTGAACATTTTAATAATGTTCTGAATCGGCCCCCTCCAGTAGGTAATATCAATATCCCTGATATCGATGAAGACCTTGCTGTGAATGTGGCTGCACCTACAAAAGAAGAAATCCTTAAATCAATTAGCTCTCTAAAAAATGGTAAAGCAGCTGGTCCTGATGATATACCAGCAGAAGCCATGAAAGCCAGCCAAGAGGTTTCTGCAGATGCAATAGAAGTACTTCTCAAGAAAATTTGGGAGAAAAACGAGATCCCTCAAGACTGGAAAGATGGACATCTTACTGTCCTTCCTAAAAAAGGTGATCTATCCATCTGCGATAATCACAGAGGCATAATGCTTCTGTCAGCTCCTGGCAAAGTGCTTAGCAAAATACTGCTAGAAAGAATAAAATCTGCTATTGACCAAAAACTAAGGAAAAACCAAGCAGGATTCAGGTCAGGAAGATCTTGCTCAGACCAAATAGTAACACTAAGAGTTATTATTGAACAATGCTTAGAAATGAGAAAACCCTGTATTATTAACGTTGTTGACTACCAAAAGGCGTTTGATAGCTTGGACAGGAACACCTTATGGAAAATACTGGCCTTCTATGGTGTCCCCAGAAAGATTATTCATATAATTAAATGCATGTATGATAATCAAAATGTTAAAGTTCTCTTCAAAGGCAAGCTCTCTAACTCTTTTATTGTACTAACAGGAGTTAGACAAGGCTGTCTATTGTCACCATTTCTATTCCTCCTTGCAATAGATTTCATTCTAAAATATTGCAATACTGGAAATGGCTTTCCTTGGGCTGGAGATGAAGAACTGGATGACCTAGATTTTGCCGATGATCTAGCAGTAATCTCTGACTCAGTTAACAAGATTCAAGACAAAACCAACGAAATCAAAGATAGATCAGAAGCAGTAGGATTACTAATCAATGCAGCTAAAACTAAGATTTTAAGAATTAACATTGACGACAACACACCTGTTCTGTTGGATAATGAGGAAATTGAAGCTGTAAACAGCTTCACATATCTAGGAAGCATTGTCAACAAAGAAGGTGGAACTGAAGAAGATGTAAACAGCAGACTAAAGAAAGCCAGAAATGCGTTTGGAATGCTTACTAAAATATGGAGATCAACACACATCAGAACAAATACAAAGATCAAAATATTTAACTCAAATGTTAAGTCTATTCTATTATATGGATCCGAAAGCTGGAGTCTTACTAAGAAACTAGAATCAAAAATACAAGTTTTTATAAATACCTGTCTCAGAAGAATATTAAAGATATTTTATCCACAAATTATTTCTAATACTGACCTCTGGAACCTTACCAAACAACCCCCTGTACATATGCAAATTAAGAAAAGAAAATATAGATGGATAGGACATACTCTGCGGCGACCTATAACCGAGGTACAAAGAGAAGCTTTGACCTGGGAACTAGAAGGCTCCAGGCGGCGTGGTGCACCAAAGCTTACCTGGAGACGCAAGCTCACATCTGAACTCAGAGAGCTAGACAAAACCTGGGAGGAGATTGAAGCCTTGGCACAAGTCAGAACATCTTGGCGAAGATTCGTGAACAGCCTAAGTCCCCCTGTTGGATAATATGGCTGTAAGTAAGTAAGTAATTGAAATATAATCTAAATTTATATTCTTTTTTCGGTAGTTGGGTGGAGACAGAAGATTATAAGTCGGAGTGGGTAGTTCTTATGGGTGGAGAGTGTGAATTTAATTTATTTCTAAAACTTTTAGGGGTTAATCTAATCGGCTCCTCCTCCGTGTATGTTATTTCTACCAACTTATTTGATGCATTTTGCATAGATGTAATCAAATGTAACAAGACCATAATCCAGAACACTGAGTGCACTAAGACCCAACCAGAGGCCCATAGCACTGCCCAGATCAACTATTAAACTAATAGCATCATATGCATACACCTCAGTATGCACAGTCACCTTGTTGCTGGCCTTCAGGTTGAGCCAGCTTCTTCCCACCAGGTTGGAGTTGTAATCTGTTTTCTTCATGACAACACTCATTGATGTGCAGGGTGGAAGGCACTTGCCCCAGAAATCCATTTTCCTACTAGAAGTAAACTCGAGCAAGTTGTCTATCAGCTTGACGTACTTCTCCTTGTCTTTGATGTTGACCGGTTTATCATGCTCACAAACTTCACCCATGTTGTTTGGCATCCACGGAGGGAGGCATCCCAGATGGTCTTGAAATTCTTGTCTCATAGCCTTATCCAGACACTTTCCATAACTTGAATTGATCCTTTTGTAGTCCTGGCAGGTGATGCCATCTTTAATTCTGCTGTCCTATATCAATGGATATATTTTACATGGATATTGTTACTTATAGGGGAATTAGGTCAATACATTCCTTCATTGTCTGGGAAGGGGGCGGGGTAAAGTCATAAGGGGGAATGGGGAGTTGTTGTTTTATTAGCCAGTTGGAAGACTATCACATTTTATCCATGTATTATGTATCCATTCCTGTAAACTGAACATCAACTCATAAGCTAAGTAGAGAAAGAATGTATCAGACACAGGGCCAAAGTCAATTCTAGCATTCTCCATTTCAATCAGGGACAGAACATCAACTTCCAGTGGATCAACCATGATCAAGAAAGACTTTTCAGTGACATACACATATTCACTACCTCCATCTTCACCATGCCAGGAGAGCTCTTTGCAGTGACCTCTAACAGGAGAAAATACACTTCTAGCATTGCTATGCTTTGTTGAAAAATTCTCAAAATTATTGCTATAGAGGATCTTTTCCAAATCTGCAAAAGAAACATTTCTGTGCCTGCCTTTCCAAGTTATTTGACTTCCATTTTCTATTTTTCCAGCCAGCAACTTATATATATAATTGTAGCCATACACCTTCTCTGACAGTTGAAAGTCATACTTGTTATTCTTGCAAACAAAAAAGACAGGTTGGTTGACATCTGCAAGAGTAACAGTCCTTGTTTGCTGGATAATGGGCTTATCAACAAATTTCTTAACCAAGATCTGCATTTGAAATAGAAATATTCCAAAAGCAGTTAGTTGGAAAAGTGACTGAAATAATGCACGCTTCTCCATTTCAAATTATTAAAAATCTACTGTCTTAAATTAAAGTTTATTTCATACGAAGGAATTAAAAGGTATTACTCAACTATTTATTCATTAAGTTAATGTAAAACGTATTCCATTAAACCCATAATTATTTCAAATAAAATTATTGTACATTGATAATAAATATTAAAAGTTTAGACACTTTATAACCAAACAGAACCAATAAGAAAACAGTAAAGGACACATCAAATAACTTGTTTGGTTGGAAAGTTAACATTTTTTAGTACTTAAGGAGATTTATTTAAGTAAGGTGGCATTATATAACAAGGATAACAACATCCACGAGTATCAAAGAACAAAAATATTTAAAGATATCTAAAAAATGAAAAGGAAAACAAAGTATCATATAGACAGAGTGGATTCTAAAAAATCGGATGAACAGTCTGAAAAATTGAATAAGCATATTTGGTAAAGTTACCTGCCCTTTTATTTTCAAGTAAACAACCAGAACTTTTAATCTACTCACCTCCTAGGAACTTAAAATTTCTAGAAAGGCCCCATTATGTTGAAAGTTTTTGATAGCGTATTTAAATACCTTTCTATAGACACCTTAACCAGGTTTCTAACAATATTCCTTGGACAACGTTTTCAGTCTACCTCAGACAACATGTTTTTAGAGTTTAGTCCTTCATGAGCAGATATATTTTCAAAAATGAGCTAAAAGATGGAATTCTATAATAATTTTACTATGAAAACAAAATTCTTTATAAACTTTCTAAGATAATACTTTAATACAAAGTAAAATAATTTTCTCTTTATCTTGGGGCAAAAAACATATAGCTAGAATTACAATTGGGTTAATGGATAATATTTTCTGCAAAAATTGTGGGCGTTTTTGGTGGGAAAAAAAATTTATTTGGAATAAAATAGGGTTATAAATATTACTCCGTTCAGGCAACGTTTGTGGTAAAATAAGGATTTCAGCAGAGTCCGCGTTACAAGTTGGGAGTTAGATGGATTATTGTGACTGGTTGATTATCTAGGGTGAATAACTTTTACATTTAGTATTGCAATCGGAATTTATTGTATTTCAATAGTTAATAACATAAAATTGTAGTTAATTTGAATGGGTGAATAGAAACCATTAAATCAATTTAAAATTATAAAAGGAACACAATTTAAAGTACGATTATAATATGTCGCATTTCTAAAGTAATTCAGTTCACCAAAAAAATTTGGTTTCATTTCGTTTTCTTTTTAAAAGTTTATAAGTCTATCTTGAAGTTCGAACATCAGCTAAGACTATCACATTTTTCCCATAGTGTTTTGGACTGACAGAAGAACGTACGCTACCAAAAAGTAAATTCTCATCTTTTATATGGTGAAAAAAGTTGTGTAGATTGTTTCAAGGAGGACAGAGGTGTTTACCTCCCCCTCCCCCTAAACGAATTTGCCTACCTAATTTTTTGGGACATTGTTAGGGTGCGACACATGACATTACTTTCATCAAAAAATGAAATCCTTGAAGGTTCTGGGATTGATTTACTATTAGTTCATTTAATTATATCAAAGGATCTTAAGGTATAAGACAATGGCCGATAAATCATTACATATCCCCAATGATAATGCACAAAAATACCCGTTCTGTAGATTAAAATTAGTGGTTGAAACGTTTGAACACTCAACCTAAGAAACCAACCTATAAAAATTTACCATATTCCATAAAGTTGTTACCCTTGAATAAGAAAACGTATTATAAAAGTTTGGGGACTAGTGTAATTAACAGCCCATTGTCCCTCTCTCTCTCTCTCTGATTGTAACATTTGTAATTAGAGTACGTTTGACTTTAACAAAACGTTTGATCCGGTGATGTGCAAGTAACTGGACAAAATGTCTCAACAAATCAGCCCTGAGACGTCATAAAAATGAGGGATTATCCATCTCTTTTTTAGGGGTTTTCTTTCCCACATCTCTCTCATTTTATGATGTCACATGGCTGATTTTTGAGACACTTTGTCCAGTTACGATGTGCTGTAAAAAACTTTCGCAATACCGACAGACCAATAGACAAAGTTACGTAAGTCTGTATGCCTATTGCTAAAGATCTTGCTAACCACTGGACCAATATGGTTCTCCTTTACAATGAAACTTATGAATGCTCCAGGGAATGTTTATTACTGATTTGTGAGAGGGTACCTCCGACCCCCCCCCCCAAAAAAAAAAAAAACTTTTACCTTTTCTTTTCAAATCTAGGGGCTTAGCAGCTAGTATATATATCCTATTATATAAAGTAGCAAGCGTTTTTTGTCTGTCCCGAAGGATCTCGCTAACCGCTGAACCGATATTGTTCTCCTTTACAGTGAAGCTCCTAATAGGTCCTAGGAAGGCTTTAAACTATTTTTTTGGGAGGGTGTCTTCAACCCCCTCCCCTAAAAATTATTTTTTTACTCTTTTGAAACTCAAATTTAAAATGGAATGATGTCGACTTTTCCCCCTCCAACCTGAAGTGCCCCTAGAGGCTTCTTGGGGCGTAGCCGCTAGTAAGAAATTATAAAGAACGAATATACTTACATGTGTCGTTAGTCTGTATGTATTATATCCATCAAGATCTCAGAAACCAACGAACTTATCGGTCCTTCTTTTACCTAATATAATCTTTGGATCAACTCATCCTAATAAAAATAAAACCCTTTATTCCAAATAAATAAGCGGTTTAAACAAATATGTTAACGTTTTTTTTAAATGTAAAATTCACTTTAAATCTTTCTATAAAAGTCACTGTACTTTTCTTTTACATTTCAAGTTTTAAGATAATATATGAAAAAGAACGACGCCAATACTAGCAATAAGATTAATTCCACTACAGGCTATCCAGCACATAAATCCTTTCTTTATTTTTAAATACATTGAAAAATAGGAGTCGGGGTGAATATTTTTTTTTATGTCCTACCTTTAAAGCAGTATTAAACCCTTAGGGATTTAAACCTGTACCTAGAGGCCTTTCAATATAGAAAAATTACCTGATTTGTAAAACCAAGGACATATGCAAAAAAAAATATGTAAAGATATTTCAAAGTGTTTATTTTATGTATGGGGAAAAGGGTTTAGAACTTTCAATAATTATATTTATATATGTATTACATTTATATTATTTACTATTTAATCAATAGCAATTAATATAGATAATACGTACTTTAAAGTAATAAAAAGTATAATTTTAGTACATAAAAAAAAAATTTCAAAACATATCATCTTCAAAATATAAAATTATAAAATTCATATTTTACCTTGTAGTTAAAACATCTTCTTTGGTGTATCTAGTTTTTTAAAAGTTACTAAAACAAAACAAATATTATTTGATTATTCAAACCTAGCACATATAGGCCTCTAGGGGTACTTGAGGTGTCGCGTGTTGGAAAAAGGTACCCCAAATATTTAGTTTTAGAATGACTAAGTAAATTTTTTTTTTTTGGGGGGGGGGTTTATTTTTAATAGGGGTGGTTTCTCTTGTAAAAAAATTACTAACCTTCCAGGAACCCATGAGACGCTACATTGTAAAGAAGAACCATATTGGTTCAGCAGATAGCAAAATATGTCGGTACATATCAACACACAGATAGATATCCTGTTACTTTTATATAAGAATTTACAAACAACCATGATAATCTCTTTATAATGGTTTGTCAATCATTCTTATTCTTCATAGTTGTAAAATCTTACCTTACATGTCAGTAATTTTCAGGTATTTTTTTCAGATAATTTAATGGAAGGGCACATTTTTTTGATAGTAATAGATTTCAACTTAAATTTTCTGGGGGGGATTTTTTCCTCTTGGGAGGCTAAAGGCATATTATAAATATGTATTTAGACTTATTAAACTGTTTTTAACCTATTTTTGAAAGGTATATCAAAAATATACTCTCAGCTAAAAATGATAATAATAGCCCACATCGATTTTTATTAGTATTTTAAAGTTTATTTTTTTTCTATGGATTAAGTAAATTTTACTGAATCGTGAACTGTCTTTTCTTTTTGGGTAAAATTCTTGCTTCAAAGTATTTTTCTTCATAATATGATAAAAGATAATGATAGTAAAAATCTTTGAATTAACATAAAAACTATGAGGATTCAGCATTAACCTATGACAAAGCTAGAAATCTTAAATTTTAAAAATAGTGTTTTTCCAATATAATAGAATAACTTTTATTTAATTAAAATGAAAAGAATGAAAACTATACACATTAAAGATACATACTTTTTAAGAATATTTTAAAAAATAAGTTTGAATAATCTTATTTTATATCATATTTGCAAATGTGATAAAGATAAATTTGTTGTATTGCATAAACATTTATTATTATTTTACAAATTTAGTCCTCTACAGCCGACTTTTCTGTGTTTTAATTTATAATAGACATGAAACAGTTTTATGTTAATTCATTGACATATTGTAAAGAATTAATTTTTAATTATTTTTGATAGATAAAATCAAAAGACCTAACTTTACTGTATACTAGCATACAATATTTATGAAGCAAGACACTCTAAAAGCTGAGTATTTTACCCACAAAGGAAAGAAACATCACGATTCAGTAAAATTTATTTAATCCATAGTAAAAAAAAACTTTAAAATCCTAATAAAAATCGATGTGGGCAATTGTTCTCATTTTTTGGCTTTGCAGTATGATTCTACAGGTGTCAGAGTATATTTTTGATATACCTTTCAAAAATAGGTTAAAAACAGTTTAATAAATGAGCTAAACTTTACTGACCTATAATAAGGTAACTTTTGAGTAAAATATTTTTGGTGATTGTTTTAATTTTATTATGAATCACTACAAATAATATCAAAATGTTACAAATTGTAAACCTTTTAAAACTTTTTCAATCCAACTGATAATTTTTTCTATGTTTTTATAAAAATATTTTTAGTAAAAGCCTTTAATATAATATTTGTTCCTAAAATCTTTGTATATATTTTTAAATGTTGAAACATCAGGGGCCCCAAAAAAATCATTGTATTTCATTCTATAATCAACACAATAACAACATTATACCTGTACAGATCTGAGCCTCCTCTGGCATCCAGACCATTGTGTCATTATATCCATTGGCAGGATCATGCATCCAGGTACAGGTCACCAGTTGGTCTAAACACATTAGATTAGTAAAGAGATTAATATATTTATGGAGAGATTAGATTGATTGATTGATTGATATATCGATTGATAGATTGATTGATATATCGATGATAGATTGATTGATAGATCAATTGATAAATTGATCAATTGATAGATTTATTGATAGATAAATTGATAGATTGATTGATAAATTGATTGATAGTTCAATTAAAAGATCAATTGATAGATTGATTAATGGATCATTTAATAAATTGATTGCTAGATCGATTAAGAGATCGATTGATAAATTAATAGATTGATAGAGAACATTAGATAGATTAATTAATAAATTGATAGATAATATTTGACAGAAAAATTAATAGACCATTACATAGATAGAACAATAAAAGATTGAATAATAGATTGAATGAAAAATTAGTGATAGATTGAATGAACAATAGATTGAACAATAGATTGAATGATAGATTAAATGAAAGAGTTTCTATTAGATTTGATAATTGATTGAACAATAGATTGAACATTAATATGTGTAACCTCTCTGTGGATGTTCCATAGTACCATATTCTGTCCACGACATCCCATCTAGGGTTGGCCAACCCCTATGATTAAAAGTCAATTTTATAAAAAAAATATTCTTTTATACATAAATTTTCTTTTACGATAGCAAAACTAAATTTCTAGGAAATGATTTTCTATTTTAGAAAGTGATGTCCTTTAACTAGAATTAGTAGAATTCTTCATAAGACAACTATATAACAACTGTTTAAATTTTTAAATAAACATTCCATCCATCTCTTTAGAATTTCAGATTATTTTAATTAAAATTGTTTAATTGTAATGTATAATTTTATAGAAATTTGAATCAAAAGTTAGGTTACCAGGGTAATTCAATATCCAGTCTTTTTCCAGATGGACATCTGTAGAGAATTGTATCATCCTTCTCATTTACCCTAAAAATCATTAAAATATTGAGTTATAAATAAGACACCTATGAAAAGCTACCCTGTACAGAAAGATCCTATAATACACACACACACACACACAGATGACAGAGAAGTAAGAACATCAATATATTTGTTTAATAAATTCAGCTATAGCCAGTTTTTTACAAATGCAAGTTAAAACCTTCTAATATAACAGTAGAATATATTTCTTAAAATTAATCTAACAAGTGGATTTATACATTGTGAATACCTGTAAGGCCAGATAACTTCATGACCTAATGGCAGGGCAGGTGGAGGTTCTGTACAGCGACGTTCTAAATAAATATGATGATTATAATCAAAATTAGAGGAGTAGTTTATTTTATGTTATTCTGTTAGGTCCTTGGAAGGTTAATAAGTATTTTGGAGGGAGGGTACCACCACCATCCCAAGAGAAATACACCCCAAAAATATTTTTTTCCTTTCTAAATCTAAATCTTCCTCCTCCTTAGGTGTCCCTAGAGGCCTCTAAATTATATATATAATCTAACTTACTCATACAAGGCATAGGGTCATTAGGTTGATCCCATAGTCTGTTAGGAAGGCACTCATTATACCAGTAGGGGAAATCTCCATTGGTAAACATGTACCCATTCTTACATTTGTACCTGAAACATTGAAAATTATTTTTAGATATGCTAAAAGCTATAGATATTAAATTACACAGGCAATTACATCAAAAACTTTAACATAATTATTCTTTTAAAAATGGATTTATTACATCTGATGGGAAAAAAACACAAAATTTCATCCAACTTGAGAAGGAATTTTAGGCAAACAAAGACTTTTATTTATATTTGAGCACTTTGAAATTATTTTATTAATACACGCAATGAGGTTTTTGGACAATGTAATTTCCAAGATAATTTCAACTATTTATAGCTGTCCATTTGTACCAAAATGTTTTAACCAACAATATTACTGGATTGTACTTACACTGTGTACTTATTGGTCCAAATCAATTATTTGGGATTTACCTTGTTCTTAATAGACCATAAATCCTTTCAGCACCAGGACCATCATGAATTGGTGGAGGTTGGGCTGGACAATCCAATTCTGGAATAAGAATTTTAAATAGTAGTGTATCATTGCATATAGAATATGTGATTTTTGTTGTCATTTTAGGTTGCTAATTGAGAAATAAGTACTCTATAGCCAAGAGAGGGATTGGGGTAAAGTTAAATGGAGAAGGGGGAATAGGAAGTATTTTAAAATTAGTCAGCTGGGAGAAACATTTTATCAGGGTTAGTAAGAATCTATCAATATACATATTTGCATATTCTATATCTTATTGACATGTATGATAGATAAACCAAAAGATTCTACTAAATATATTCAAAAATAACTCTTAACATTTATTAGAAATCATGCAGATCATATTGATACTTACTGACACACGCTTCAACCTCTGTAACACTCCAAGTTCCATCATTCTGGCAAACAGACAAGGTTGTGTTCAACCCATTGGAGGGGTATCCCCAACCTTTAGGAAATATTCTTTTGATACATTTTTTAAAAGAATTATCAGGGCAAGTAAGCAGAAATGACTTATTAAAAACTATATAATGGAAAGAGAATATGTGAATATTGTGAAAGAACCCCCTTCTCCCCTCCCTTATGACAATACCACAATTCCCTGACCATGAAGAAATTATACAGGGACTCGTTTAGAATTCTAAATTGAAAAGAAAATTTCCCCTGTCACAATATTAATTCATTCTATATCCGTTACTATAATCATCTTGAAATTTCTACTCTGTAGTTTTTAGAAACTTTTCTAGAGTAACAACTTTCATCAAAAGAATTAGCTTATTTGTACAATATTTTCACAATCTGTAAATGATTTAGTAAACCCTCAATATTTTTTTGATTAAAATTAATATAGAAATTGTATCAAAATTCCTTCTCTTGTACAAGTGTATGTGATTTCAGTGGCATAAGGCCTAGGGTTTCCAGCAGTTTCATTCCAGTTCATTAATGCTAGACCATTTGCTTCTACTGCAAATGGTGCATCTGTGCAGTTAATTGCTAAATAAAACATATTAATATATACTTAATTACTCAATTAATTTTTTAGTGTTAATATTGATTAATAATATTGATTTATCTGGTATTAGTTTAATTTATATTTTCTAATCCTTTCAAAAAAACAACCAAACTTTTCAACAGCTAAGTTGTTTGTATGTTTATATCAAGTAATATTAGCCTAGACCCGCGACCGTGGCACAACACGTAGCGCATCAGCTCATTGTCAGGAAGGTTATAGGTTTGAATCTCGGTCAACACCTCGTCATAACTAAAGATGTTAAAAATAGTTCCTACTGCTGCTATGTCAGGTGCGCGACATAAATAGTTAGAGTAGGGGGAATGCCTTTGCCCAAAACAGGCGCAACTCATCACCATGAACAGTTAGGACTTCTCAGACAAAGGTCGTGCAATCAAAGGGTTTATTGTAATTGGCAAATGGACGCTTTACACCGCAATCATAGGGCTTAGGGCTGACAACTCTATACCATATTTATAAAAAGCCAGAAACACTGACAAAATTGTCAGCGGCCTATGCTCCCCCTGTGGAGTGAAAAGGGCTTTTTACTGTTACTGTTAATATTAGCCTAGTTTTATTCAAACCAAGTACATTATTTTTTGGGAATACAAAATGCAGTTTTATTTTTAATGTTTTCTAATTCTTGCTATTTTAACAAAGTTATAAAATCTTTTAAAACATTTTAATTTAATAATAAATTGTGTAAAAACATTATCAATCAAGGTAATAATAGAAAGGGTGTAAATTTTTATAACATTCTACTCAAAATCAAGTGTTACCTATACATCTGGGCATAATGGGAATGTCAGGGAACTGAATATGATCCAGGACAGGTCTCCAGTATCGGTCTGCATCACATCGTACTGTAAATTCATCGATTGCAGTTACCTGGAATATAGTTTTAATATATAGATTTGTAAAAATGTAAGTCCTGAATTTAGGTAGGGTTATATATGATAATAGTTATGATTCCCTCTGATATTCAGAAACCTTATTTGGTTTATTGGAAGGGTCCTTTCCCCAGTGCAGTGTAAGAAATATAACCAGAGAATGAAAGACTTTGGGCTGTAAATTAATTTGGTACCTAAACTTTTACCAGTTCACTCCTCATTCTTTAGCTTACTTTATTTGGTAATTTTTCAATTCTTAATTGGTATTCTATAGTTGTAAGTGTTCTAACTTTTCAACTGATAATAACATAACATAACATTTAACTTTAGCATGGTTAAATACATTTAATAAAAATAGAAATTATTAATTGTAATACAAAAGTAAGGAATCACAATCTTAATCTGAAATGTAATAATTAAGAATTTCCTTTTAACATTAGAATAACAAGGAAATTTTAGTCACCTGTTCATCTGTTATATTTGGAAACTCTAAGACAGAACCTTCTGGGCATGAATATTTCAGCTCTCTTAGGTATGAATTCCAATCTAAAAACATTGAAGACATTTATGGTTTAGCAGGGCTTATTAGCCCACATTGGTATAATTAATTATTCCTGTGCATTATATGAATTCATTGGCAATATCAAGGAAAATATACAATTAAAACAATTTACAGAAACTGAGAAAATCTAAGACAGATGGACAGACTAGGATAAATACTTGCTATAAAGTATCTGAAGTTCTAATAAAAACCTGAATCATTATTCATTCTTTCTACAGCATTGTGTATGTAAGGTTTAGAATTGTTTGGGTGTAATGGTACCTCCTCATCACAGTAGACAGCTGAAAATTATAAACAGTCAAATATCTTTTTTTGAAATGTAAAGGTCTATCATTTAAAGTGTTAAGGGTAATTGAAGTAGTAATTCTTCAATTATGTTTGTGTAATATAATAAATTACTTAAAGTAAATCTATAGAATAATAAGTCATTTTCAAAAGTTTTTCAGTTCTCCACAGCAATTTGAGGTAGTTGAATACTCTAAAATTAATGAAAAAAATTATGATATCTTAATGGTGGTATGTTGCCTAATCACAGATGCCAAGCAAAATTATGCAAGCAAAACATTATCAATATGCTTTCTATTCAGGAAGACCTTTGAAGATGTTAAGTTTGATACTATATTTTATTTTTCTTCTGAACAAAATATAATTTTTCTTTATTTTTACTTTCCTTGTTATAAAAGAGGCACCATGAAATGCTTTGTTCTAGAGTATTAAACTTTGTTAAAATTTGTTAAAATCCTAACAATTTTTAATTAGAATAGATGCCAAAAATTATTAAATTAAAACCAGGTTTTTTAACCCTAAGATGCCAAAGATTTTATATTTGTAGAAAACTGGATAAAATACCAAGCTAGAAATTATTCTTTCATATGGATGAGAACCAGTTCTAATCGGTTTTGACTTAATATGAGAAGACTACTTACTTTTTGTTTAAAGAAAACAATACTTACGGACACACATAAGTGTTGTATTGAAAGTATATTCCCAGGTTCCATTTTTACAGATTGTGTTCACAGATATGTCATGGGTATCTAACATCAAAATTTAGTAAACTTTAGTCAATCTACAATTATTTCAAAGATAAAACAATCTTTATGTAAAGTAACCTGTTGCTTCTCTCTGTGTTTGTCTATATTTCTGTGTGTAAAATTTTATCTCAATAACTGCTGTACCAATATCTTTCTCCTAGGTCCCACAAGAGTCCTCTAGATGCACTTGTTTTTGTTTGTCAATTATTATCTCACTAACCACAGAACATATCTAGTTTTCCATCTTAGGGAAGCTTTATAAAGTTCTTGGGGGGGCTCGAGGCTACATTATTAATTTGCTGTTTTATATTAATGGTTTTGAGTATTTAAATGCATTAAAATCTAACCCCTGATATTCCTTATTACATATTTTGATAATGTAGCCTTAAAAATAATTAATTTAGTCCTTAAGGTAAAAATTTAGTGAATTTTTGATTTTAACAATAATATCATAGATTAGTAACACAGCTATTTACTCTTTGAAATGAACACTTAAAGCATTACTAAATTCCTTTGAAAATATATCCCACAGGACAGGTATACGTCTCTGTATCATTTTCTTGTTTCACTTCATACAGCTCAGCAATAGTTACATTATCATCCAGGCTGGTTATAAACACTTCTATATCATCTGTCACATTGTTAGCATCAAATGGCCAGGTTGGAAAGTGAAGCCGTTCTCTTGTGTTAGTTATTTTGTACTTGGGTTTTTCATTTACAGCCTGAAACAACATACTAAAATTATCAGAAAGCACAGGAAGTTATAGAATATCAGAAAGCAAATTTTACTAGAGAAATGTAATGTAGGTATCTGAAGATAGCTGCCTATAGATTAAAGATATTATTGCTTCCTATTGCTGCTAAGTTTTATTTGTTACATAATACATTAATAGTAAAAGTATCGTTAACACCTTGACCCAAAACATGTACAACCCATTATCATGCATAGTTAGGACTTTAACACAAAAGTTCTGAAATTAATGAATTGGTTGTCTGTTAGGTGTTGCATATTATAATATCCAGGGTGTTTCAACAAATCAGAGAGTTTTATTTTCCTTTGTTATTCCAGGTTGATGGACCTGACATTAAAGTGTCATGGACACTGGACAGCATCCTATATGATTTGAGTTAGGTTAAAAAAGAGCTGCACGAATGACAATAATCATACCGTAAACCAAGTGGAATGATAGTGCACTTGGACAGAATCAAACTCTGGGAACTCTGGTATTGGTGGAGGCTGAAGACAAACTGGAATGAAATCTTCAACTGGACAATCTTCAACACAGTAACCCCATTCAGTTATATCATTACCATCAAGTTCTAAGATATTGAAAGATACAATTATTCATTTCATATAAATCTCCTATATCCTATATCTCTTTAATTTTGCTTAAACTATGCAATGTAGTGCAGTATATGGCTTAAATTAATTTCTAAATCTAACACTTTTTTTCTCAGATATTTGTAATTAAACATAAAATTACATTAAAGAAAATATGTTTTACTTGTTGGACACCAAGGCCTGAAGAGATCATCTTTGATACAAGCTTTCCTCTGGACATCCTTGTATGTAAATGGGAACTTGCATTCAAAACCCTAAATGTTTGTAATATCAATGTGCAATATAGATTTTTAAACTTCTGAAGTTTGTTTATAATTTCCTTACTAATCATCACAACCCATGTTTGTATTGACAATAAAATACTTCATTGTTATGTGAGAGTAAGTAATATACGTATACAGAATACATATGACTTGAAATGTCATATATCCTTTAGCTTTAATTTAACCATGCAGTTTTAAAATCCCAAAGTGCCATAACAACTCTTACATAATATAAGTTTTTTGTGATCCACTTTCAGTTGCATTAACAATGTCCGTCCATGCAAAATTTAAGATATACCTCAATTGTATAGCAGGCTTGATATTCACACACAGATTTCTTATTGTCATTCATACAGGTTGCTCCAAGCCTTGACATTATTGTATCCAATATGGCAAATGTTTGTTCTGGTTTACTATAACTTAACAACCAGGGCTAGGCAGCCTGGCAAAAATCTGCTTTAAAATCAAATTTCTTAAATAGATGTCAAAGTTATAGGTATGAATCTAGATTAATGAAAAATACTTGATTATGCCACTTTGGATACAAACCTTGGAATAACTCTCCCATTTGGTGCCAAAGTCAGACATCCCTGCAAATCATAATTAATTTATATATTTATATTTAACAAAAAGAATTATCAATTAGTATCTGGCTTGGTCACAAAATTATTATGAAGGAAAACCCAGCATATACAAATAACGAAATTAATTTGAAAAAACAAATCACGAAACCTATACATGGTTTTCTGCTGTTATTGGGGGGCCAAAATAAATTAAAATTGACTACCTTACCATTAGCCCCCCAAATATTAAGTAGGATTTAATTCACTTGTTGGTCATACCTTATACCTGAGGGAAACCTATCTGGGTATGAATACAGCTTAACAGTAAATGAGTATGTCATCACTAGTGTGATTACAAATGGATAACAATACACAGAATTATGAAACTTTCACTATTTGTATCTTCAAACAACATATACCTGACCAGTGTATCCAGCTTGGATAATATCCATGGATCCCATCAACTGAACTTCAGTGATATCAGTCACATCTGTTACATTGGCATCATAATCTAATGAGCCAGACCAATTCTTCTCAAAGTTAACCTATATATACATTATTTTAAGATGACATTACTTATTCAGAGATCATCTTGTTACTACTGCTAGTTGTTGAGAACTTAAATGGCCACTTAACTGTTTGCTATTTAGTTAGCACCATGGCCAACACAACATGCAATCTAACATCATTTTCTGGAATTGTCTTTCAGTCAGTTATCATTACATTACCTAATAAATGTGTAAAAATGCTGGATCAACCAATATGGTCCCCATTATGTGGAATTCAATTTTGAAAGGTTTCCCTGTGCTACTTATTAACATTAGTGTCCTTTGTTAAGTAAAACTATTATTACCGAAAATTTACTATCATCGCATCCAATTTGGAGAGTGAAGTTAGTTGCTTTTTGCAGATCATATCCTGTCATAGGAACTTCAGTTTCTGGTCCTGCTATTCCAGCTGTTATAGAACCTTAATGGAACAATGGTAAAAAGGGACTTATCACCTTATCTTATCTTATTAGACACATAGTTGGCATCCATGTGAAACTATATAGGACTTCATTACATTAACTTAAGCCACAATAAAGTTCTCAATAACAATATGATTGGATTTTTTTAGGTGTCAGAAATAAATCTCAACATCAAAATGATATAGTAAACACATTAATTAAAAATAATTAGTATCACTATCACCATTAACACCTCCCGTATAGAAGGTACACTTAACTGGAACATTCTCTATATCAAAAACCAACTTTTCATACCTGTGGTAAAGCATGGACTGTCACCTTTAACACATTTCATGTGGACAGTCCAATTGATATAATTAACACATCCCATGTGGACGGTCCTCTTAATATAATAAGACTTAAACTTACCTATAGTAAAACTGTGAGTATCACTATCACCATTAACACCTCCCACAAGGAAGGTCCAATTGATAGTCATATATTGACAGCAATTAAACTTAATAAGAATATTTGCATATCAACATGCATCTTAAAAACAGTAAAACTGTCACCATTAACTCCTCCCTCATGGAAGGTCCACTTGAACAAATTAGTCTCTTTATCAACAGTCAATCTAAATTACCTAAAGTAAAACTGTGAGTATCACTATCACCATTAACACCTCCCATATGGAAGGTACACTTGATTTGAACATTCTCTATGTCTAAAACCAACTTTTCATACCTGTGGTAAAGCTTGGAATATCACAATTAACACATCTCATGTTGACGGTCCACTTGATATAATTAGACTTAAGCTTACCTATAGTAAAGCTGTGAGTGTCACTGTCACCATTAACACCTCCCATATGGAAGGTCCACTTAAACGGAACATTTTCTTTATCGATCACCAACTTTACAACAGGCTTCTTGGAGGACAATCGTCTGGAACCAAATTCCCCGAAAACTCCAACATATTGTGTAGATTGACTATCACACACGCCCACATCAAAATTTATCTTTGCGGGGGCTTTTATACCATGCACACTTAATCCTGAAATAAAATTAAAGTGTTAAGCCCTGGGTTTAAAGATTATGAGAAATAAAATTTTAATGCCAATACTTCACTTCTCCAGAGATAATATTAACCCATTAGTGCCAAGCGCCACTTATATGGGCCGATCGAGCTGAAAATCTCAGGGAAGCTTTATAATGGTAAAAACGGAATTCCAATATTTTTGTTCTGCTCTAGTGGCGTGCACAGGAAAGTTGCAAAAAAAACCCGGTTTGGCCTGGCCATAAATACCAACCAGGCATTAAAACCCAGTTTTGTAGTAAAATCCCGGTTTTTTCGACCAAAAATCGAAAAATGTAATTTTTTAACGCCCAAAGTGAGATGAACACTTTTTAAAACTTTGATACGATCCATAATTGAAAACTACACAACCTCATGTAATCTATAGAGCTACAAGTAATATACGAAGCGATTTATTTCAAATTTAGTGTTTTGGCTATAGGTACCACCCTTTTCGGTTAAATAAACCCGGTTTAAAAGACACACACTACAAAAAAGAACACATAAAATTTGGGTGTTACATATCAGAAAACAAGCAAAAAACTATTGGGTGACACATATATAGATTACTAGGGTTATTAGGGTGGCTCAAACCCTTACTAATGACGTAAACTGTTATTTTTATTGGTTGAAAAGTTAAAACCAGGTAATAAAAACGGTAATTAAAACTGTCGGGTATTTATGGCCAAGCCGAACCGGATCATAATAGGGCATAAAAAAAACGATAAAAAAAATCATATAAAAAATGATAATTTGAATAAAACGAATTCACAAATAGATGTACTTGTCAATAAATATTAGATTTCACGAAAAAAATCAGGGACTTTACTATAAAGCAAAAAAGTTAGAAGGGGTATTTTGAATTTTCATGATTTTCAAATTTTGTTGAGCTACACCAGCAAACGGAAGTAAGCTAAACTGCCTGCTCTAGGGGGAAATGAAAGCCAGGGTAGTAGAGGGGGGATTCATACTGAGAATGATGTAATTATGAAGCCAGAAACCGGTTTTTTTTTCAATTTTTCGGAACCGGGTTTGAATGCCCAGTGCGGCACTAATGGGTTAATAGCCATACCAATTGTAACAGCTTTAGGTACTTTTCATGTAAATGAGTTGTTATAATATGTATATGACACCAAAAATATAATAAATATGCAACAAAAATAATCCTTTCTTAAAAACAAACACATTATTTCTACCAATAAAATATTATTTATAATCCATCAATTCTATATGTTTGCTTTCCTTTAGGAAGGTTGTAATATATGATAAATAATACTACCTGAAGATTCAACATTGCATCTCCAACTTCTTTCAGGTGAGGTATCTTCAATTGTCTCTGGTGTGTTAAAATCATATGGACGTTCAACCTTTGTAAAATTGAAGCTTTTAAAACCATGGTAGACAGATTAATACAATTGGACCATGGAATTAAATCCAAAGATGATATTCTATCTTGACAATAAAACGAAAATTAACGATTTTGAGTTTAAGCCTTATATTTCTGTTTATATTAGGAAAAGATAAAGGAAAATGGAATAGTTTAAGAGCTTTTGTATTCAAAGGTATAAAGGTAAGTTGATTTAATGCCTTTTTAGAAAAATTTCAGTGTAGATTTTGCAAAATAAATACTCATGCAAAGGCCATAATGAAAGTAATAAAGCCCTTACAACCGGAGGCAAGCATTAAGATTTAGATTTGAAAGATTGTTTTATTTAAACAGCTGTTAAAAAGACTGCTTATTAATCTATTTTACTAGGATCAATATACTTTAGAATGAAATTTGCTACCCTACTTTACTGTTCAATATGAAAAAGGGAAAAAATTATTAACAGACAAACGGACAGTCATATGATAGTTGGGCCCTAACTACTAATCACCTGAGGAGTCCATTCACTTTTAAACATTGTTCCTCCATCAATATAAATTTCTCTAAAATAAATTTAAAACCATTAACAATCATCAGTTTTTTAATTCAATTCTATTGTTAAAAAAAGGTAAACTTTGGCAATTGTAGAAACTTCATAATAAGGGAATATTTGCAGTTACTTTGTGTAAGTGTTGTCACTGAAATATTTTTATGTTTTTTTTATCCCAGAGTTGAATTGTTAGATTGGTTCAGCGGCTATCAAGATTAGGGTTGGCCGGATACCGGATATCCGGCTGAATTTTAATGCCAGATATCCTGTTTCTGGCTGAATATCTGACAAACGTTGGATGTCCGGCAAATTACTGGATATCTGGTATTAGAAATCAGCCGTATATCCTGTAACTGGTATCTGGCTAATCGAGATCTTAGGCTTTAGACAGAAAGCCATCCTTCTACTTTGTATTATAGATAAATATTTATACTTACATATCTGGTTGTAGAATAAACGCTGCTGTATTCATGTCACCTAAAAAATATGTATCCTTATACAAAAGTAACAAGATGTGTATCTGTATGTTGGAATGGGTGTACAAAAAGACTAAATAGATTTATGGGCTACTTTTTGAGATGTTCGTCACCCCTATTTAATTTGATAGCCAGTAATCAGTTCTAATAACAGATCTATAGTTTAGATGTATGTACAGATAATGACCTTTTAGGCTGCTAGCAAAATGTTTTCTGCTACTTGGCTGTGTTAATATTCCCGACACTATAGGTTGATTTTCAAAGACCCAATTGAGAGTCAGCACAAGGTCCTTGGTCCTTTGGATGGGGATATTATTTAGTGTTTTACTTTAATGTTCTAATTTCTATAATAATTAGTGTATCTTTGACTTTATACTAGTGTTTGATTTCTTTTTAGTATTTCTAATTCAGTAATAAAACCTAAATTTTTTATCTCTTTTAAAATAATCTCTCATGAAAACCAAACATTTTTTTAAAATAGTTTCAGCTGTGCTTCTTAAAGCATAAATCACATTTCCCTTATAGAATTTCTGGCTGACGGTAGGACAAAGTGAATTATAGAAAAAGAAAAAGTTGATACCTGGCAAGGCCATCCTTAGAAGTTCATGGTCTGAGCTAACACAATGTTCATCTGTATGTTTCTTCTCAGCTATAAAAACATAAAAACAGTGAATGTATTGAATTTTTACAAAATAAGTTCAATAAAATATGGCTTAGGAATAAATTTCATCTATACTAAGAAAAATAATGTGTCTTTTCATTTGTCCATTTTTGTTTGATTGATATGAATTGGTAATTAAAGTTATTTTCACATTGCTTTATAGACAGCTTTCTGCGGATATTAAAATGAAATGGTGTTAATATTGTGTTTTTATTTTAATTTTCCAGGAAAATTTTCTGTAATATCATTTTTCAGTTGAGCTGACAGCCGGTTCTAATTAAACGGATATTAATCGGTTTCAAAACAATACCGGAAAATAAATCAAATCAGTTTTTACCTGAAGTAACTCCATAGCAGGTTCTGCCATCCTGTTCTGGCTTGTAGAGGTTGTAGCCAGCTGGACACTCTGGTGCTAGATAGATAGATAGATAGATAGATATAGATAGATGTGAAAAATCACCAAACCTTTTCAAAATTTAGATAAGTAAAAATTGTATGTATGTTGAAAAGTATAAAATATCTGTATCCTTATTCGGATCTATCCCCTAACCATACAAAAACCTTACTTTAGCATTACTTTTTTCTGATATTTTTAATCAAGGTAGAGGGAAGGGGAGGCAGTAAACATCCCCAATTTATAATTTTAGTTTTAAGGGGGTTAAGTCATTTTACAGTTGGTTGTAACATCCTAAAAAATTGTTTTAATCCATCCCAGTGCCTTGTGAAATAGAACCATAACGGTTCAGCGGTTAGGATATTCTTTGGCACAGACGAAAAGACATTATGTTACTTTCATTATAAGGATAAAATTAATAATTAATAAACAATAGTAATCAATAGGGTTTGTGCAATCAAATCAAATTGCTAGCAATATTGCAAGAAATCGCATGCAATTGCTCTGCAAAACCGCTTGCGATTGTAGTGCAATAGTAATACGATTTTCTGACTGGGTAAAAAGGATATAATGAATACTTACGAGTCCACAAACAATAGTAGTCCATAGGGTCTGTGCAGTCAAATCCGCGGGCCTTGAACCCGATACCTCGCTTCAGATAGGCGCACAGCTTACCATCAAGTTTCACATTTTCACCATCATAATCATAGGACTGCAAGAAGTGATATGTGTTTTAGACTAAGGTTAAAACCTCCACAAGCATGAATTTAGTGAGTTTTTCACATGTTTTTGTTTTACCTTAGGTATTGCTAGGTTTTAGTATATTTAGTACAAAAAAAATGGTAAAATAAGATGGGGAGAGTTTTCAAAAGAAATTTAAAATCTATATCAATTAGCAGCCGAGCAAATCATCTCTATAAAATAAAAATCCTTTGAAGAATCATACCCAAAGTTTTATAACAATTTATTGGCTCAAAAGCTTTGGATTCTTTTGTAATACATATTTTGTTGGTTACAAACTAGCAGTTTTCAAGCTAACCAAGTAATAATTTTAATCTACAGTAGGGGTAATTTTGTTTACCATTGACGTATGAGGGGATGTACAGACAGACCGGAATACGAGTATAGAGTAGCTTCGACACAATTAAATATCAATAATATAACAAAGGTATTTCTAAAAAATACAAGATTTATTAAGTAATTAAACTGGTTAGAATAGGCAGATTAATGGGATTATTATTTATTGGATATATTTAAATATGATATCAATTAAAGGCTTGGACGTCTCGTTTTCTGTATAGGACAGAAAACCACGTGCACAGGAATATGGGACTAAGACTGTCGACAACCTAGCATATAGGTATACAGTCTACCAAGTGTAAGCTGGTGGTGAGATGTTCACACAAGGCCTACATAAAATCAACTAGTCCCTCAACACAGCAGGATGGAGTATAATGGCGGTAATAAGTGGAGGTCTGACTCAGCCAGAGAAGTATAGGAATGTGGACAGGGATGGAAATGCATAAACTTGAATGGAGAATGCCACACTCGCCTCCTTCTGAGGGAATATGAAATATTCCCTCACAGTTGACCTGCACGCCTGCTTCTGCGGGTTGTTGTTGTACTCGCAGGTTCTTCGATTGCGGCCATAGCCCTTTTTACGATATCAACAGGATTGGATTCTGAGGGAGTAGGATCTTCTGGAGCTTCTGGAAGCTCTGGAGCAACAGCATTCTGGAGGGCCAACACGCCTTCGCAGGGAGCCGTGGCCACTGGGTCCTCAGAGACAGCGCCAGCCTGTGGGTTAACAGGCAGATCAATTCCAGATGGAAAGATCTCACTGATTTGAGCGTCGAGCTCTGTGTCACTGTTTTCCTCTGCAGGATCAAGGACCTCGGGATTGCCTTCTCTATCGGTGGGCCTGTATTCATCAGAGCACTCAGAACCACCATAGTGGGAAATCAACTCAACCCCATCATCATCTGGCCGGGGTACGTCCTCAGCGGGAAGGGATGCCTCTATGGTCGCCACATTCTGCCCAGGTACATTTACAATATTACAACGAGTATTAATATATTTAATTACCCTGTCAGAGTTTTGGTCCAACAATCGACTAGTGGACTCAATAACAGAGGTCATTCGTGCTTTTAACTCGACGGTCGAGTCCTCGGAGACAGTGCGAATTTTTTCGCGCAAAGTTTTGCGGTTCCGCAGTAATTCTGCGGAAATTTCAATAAGGCGCTTGCCATGGTGTATATGTGCTTTCTCAACATATGAAGCATTGTTAGCAATTTTAGATTCCAGGCTTCTCTGGAAGGGGAGAAGAGCTTCTTCTATTGCTTCTTTTACGGTGGAGGATAGGACTTTTTTCCATTCCTCAGCAGTCACCCAAAAAGCTTTAGGCTCAATTTTGCTTTCTACTAATGTCTCTTTCTTTTTAGGGGGTAATGGAGGCGGTTGAGTTTCCACCTTAGCCTTCTTGGCTGCTGGGCCGCCGCTGCCTGTTGGTGTTGGCGGTCGTTTTTCTACCGCTTTTGGGGCTGATTTTACGGCGACTACCTCTAGTTCAGGTGAGGCATTAGGTTTTGGTGGTGATTCCACCCGATTTTTCTGCGGTTCCCCTCCCCTAGGTATCATATTTTGTTCCATTAGAGGCCTGACCCTAGGTCTGGCTTTATCGGGATATTCGTTGGCTTCTAAACTTTTAGCCTGCCGCAAGTTTTCTTGCAATTCAAGGAGCTCCTTTGGAACATCTTTTCCAGGGGTGCGATAGACGTGGATCGATTTTGAGACACACTGGAGTTCAGTGAGGTTTTCAGGGTTGCGTGGCGGTTTTACTCGAGGCTGGGTGTGATACCTGTTCTCGTCAGGCTCATAGTAGGCTTCCTCATGGCCCTGGGGATAGCCCTGGTTGTTGTCGTAATAATAGTCCTCTTCATTGTAGAAGGGTGCCTCTTCATATCCTCGACGGTATGAAGGGTGACCGGCCCCATGGGAGTGGTGAAAACCCCTTGGAAAATTTCGCCTGGGATATCCTAAAATAAAAATAATAAACTTAAAATTAAGGGTCATTAATTCCTTATACCGAATAAGGAAATATTTTTACAAAGACGACCTTCAGGGACGACAATCTTATAGGTATATATGTCTGTTTACAGGTCGTCCGTTTTTTGGAGATTAGTTTTCCCCATTATTTGTAAAATCCCGTAATTCGTGTGTTTCACTCGTACCTCCTGCTTTGTACGCGTGAATTTTGGTGCAGGCTAATATATAGATGATAAAAACGACGCATAATAACGACCCTATTCCTGTAAGGATGGCTGCTACTACAAGCACTATATGGTACCAAGTACTAGATAGGAAATCAACCACTTTATGATACGTTTGAATAAACCAGGAGTCGGTAATTTTTACTTCAAAATTATTAGAGTCCGCGGCCAGTTGGCTGAGGTATAATTCCTCGGCACTTTCTGAGAAATTAGTTTTTTCTAGGCTTTGCCAAGAATGATAAAGAAATAGGCTAATCGGTTTATCCATAAGATATTGGTTTACATTTAATATTTGCATACCCTGCCCTTGATTCCCAATGAATTTTCCTTGGTACAAATGTAAGAAAATTGGATTTTCGGAACATTTGGTCGGAGTTAAATGGGTGGTGTTAACCAATCTGCGTGAAAACGGTGATATCCCCATAGTCTTATTATTGATTGAAACCGAGAAATGATCCACAAAACAGGGTAAATTTTCTCCCAGAGAAACATTGATTTTAAGGTTATTGCACTGTATTACCAGATCCAGTTCACCGAGCGCCCTAACTAATTTTTTACGATGGGTCTGAATACTACTTTTAGACAGAAAGTGGTTCTGTAAGCAGCGATTTTCGGGGACGATTAATTTACTATATTGTTGGTAGGAATAAAAAATCTCTAGTGGTAGCATGTCATCTTTTTCTTTAGCGTTTAAAAGTGGAAAATATGGTTTTACAGAGTTTGTGAACCATACCATTAAGTTATCAATATTAGTTTTGTAATAAGATAATTCAGGAATTAGATTTTCAAAATGTTTTTTATCTTTAAGTTCTAACGCTAGCGTAATTTGGGGATCGATCACTAGATATTTTTGGTCACCCTGTTCTCCTTCAAATGTAAACAATGAAATATTAAAGATGTCTACCGTTCGCCAAGGAGAAGTGAATTTTTGTGCGTTATCAGATTTATCATCCGAGATAATTCTATCGTAGCCTATTCTAAGATTGTGATCTAGACAATTGTTTCCCACCCAGTGACTGCCCAGGTAACAGCCCGCCTTTGTTTGTAATAATTCAACAGGCTCAGCCTGGACCCCTATTTGTTTTTCCTCAAATGTCCCAGGGATAAAAATGCCGTTAATGGTTACGCCGTGTCCCTCGCAGGCGGGGTCAATGCCGTTAAGGAGGTCGTTGGGGTAAGAAAGCGTCCCGTTTACAATGAAACGCGTGTATGACATCTGGTGTTCATACACTGAGACTGATTTTCCTTCAAAGTTAAATATTTTAGTTTTGGACATGGTGTAACAGTCTTCATAAGATACGAGGCTCGGTATCTCCACCAGTGCTGGAGCAGCGAGGTGGACGTGGCTATATCTGCCACAATACCAGTAGTGAGTACTGGTTCGGAGGTGGCAACGAATTCCAGGTATAATTTTTCTTTCAACCTTTTGAAGTAGGTGAAATTGTTTTTGTTCAATATTAGTAATATTAAGAAACGCAGCGCATTCAGAGATTTTCAAACGCGGGTTTTAGTTTGCTACACATTGAGTCGCATCTATTTGTATTATTTCGGACGCATTTGATTTTGCCAAAATAATAAAAAGCCCCAAGAATCCCAAAATAAATTTACCTCGAGCTCCTGGTGCTTTTGCCAAATGAAGCTGCATTTTATTTTTATGCTTCTTGTTTTTCTCTGAAATATGTTAATTCGTTAGTTTTAACGTATATTTTTTTTGTTTATTTTCATTATTATACATACATAAATTAAGCTATATACATTTGCCACCTTTGTTTTATATACATTTTATTTCTTCCTTTTAATTGGGTTATGCAGTCCGATTTGGACGTGTATGCGGTTATCCCCCCCTTGTGACCACAGTTATGGAATCTCGACGACAAAGATTTTTTTATCCAATCTTGACAAGTAAGGTATTTTTGGAAAGAGGAATATATATAGAAAACGCCTATGAAAATTAGAAAATCCGCAGAAATCATATTTGCAAGTTATTTGCAAAAATCTGCAATGTTAATTTGCAAAATTAATTTCATGCCTTAAATGACTTATCTAAAAAGAAATCTTTTTATGAAATGTGTTTATCTATAAGTTTAGAACATAATTAAGGCAAAAAAATTTCTTTAGTATTACTTTTTTCACCTTATATATGAAAAAAGCAGTTTCTCACATTTTATGATAAAAAAGGTTTAAGCCCAGTTCACAAAAGCATTTTAGAGGTCGACCGAATTTTTCAGTAGGTCAACTGATTTGAGTACAACTGAAATATAACCCAACCGAAATATAATCTTATTTTTTGCTGCAATTACACAGTTTTTGTACATGAAAATGATTAGAGATTGTAATAATAACTCCATTTTTCTGATTTACCAGTATAATTCTATTGTTTAACGAAAAAAAAGTTACTCTATACTTGGTCTCATTTTGCATATCTAATTTAAATCATTGGTTTATCTTTCTATCCCTGCTAGTGGTCAGTAGTGAGACAATGTTTATTTGAAAATTACTCAAAAGCTGTCTTTTAAAAACGTTCAATATTATTTATTTTTACTTGTACTTTAAAGTTAAAACAATTTAGATAATTATTTAATTTCTTTGAGGTTTATAGCAAAAAATTATATTTAGCTAGCCATGCATCGCTTTGTATTTAAAAAAAAAATTAGTCTCTGTTTGCATTTTATAATGATCAGCTGATATGATTTTAGTACGATACTTGTTTTTGTAAATAAAAAATGTGTTTATGACAAGGCCGGACAGTAATTCATTTAGTAATTAGCAAGAATATTTTTTTTTTTTACCTTTTAATCGTGTACCTTTTATTTATAATTTAAAAGAAAGAAGCCCGCTATGTTTTTCCGATGTATCTTAGGCAAATAAATATGAAAAATTAGATTGAAGAGTAGGTATCATTCCGTGTTAAATTTCAGATTTTAAAAAATGATTTTCATGAGCACTGAAGTGAACAGCTCACTTCTCTCTATGATTTATAAAAGGTAATTATTTTATAACCCTTGACTGTTGCGTAATACGGAGCACATCCGTTCGTTTAGGAAGGTTATAGGTTTGTATCTCGGCCCAACTCCACGTCAAACTTAAAGATGTTAAAACTTGCTGCAAAGTTAGGTCTGTGACATAAATAGTTAGATTAGATGGGATTTGGGAAGGCCTTGGCCCTAAATAGGTGCAAATTATTACCATGCTTAATTAGAACTTACAGATAAATATATAGTGGCGTGCACAGTGTTGTGCCATGAGGGTGCACAAAGGAGGGGGTAGTTGACTTGCCCCCCCCCTCATTTTCAATTTTTGTTTGTAAAAGAAAGAAAGTTGTGGGGAGGGAGGCCAGGTCAATTTTTGGTGGAGTTAAATATAAGTTCAATGGTAAGTGCCCTAGGTGACGGACAAAACAAGCTTTCTTCTTTATTTTCTATCCTCTTATTGTATAACGTAATGCGATTTTTTTGTCTGAAGCTTAAGATTTAAGTAAGTACTGAACCGATTGGGTTCTCTAGTTTATGCAAGCTTCACATAGGTCCTGTGAAGGTTTTAGGCTATGTTAATTTCCGATTTTACTTATGGAATGGGTTTAAGCTGTCTTTCTAGACCATTTCTGCCTTTTCGAATACAGAGCCCCTAGATGCCAATAGTATCTTATAAAGCAGTATGCTTTTTTGTCTGTAGCGAAAATTCTTGCTAATTGCTGAACCTATATGGTTCTCCTTTGCAGTGAAGCTTCCTGTAGGTCCAGGGAAGTGCTCGTTGAGGCTTATTGTCCTTAGCTCCTCTTATAATAAGTCACAATGTGAAAATGGACAAACATTTCGAATTATAGAGTACCTTTGCAACTAAAAAGTATTTACTATTTTAGAGGTTCCAGTTAGGCTAAGTAGGAGGAAATGAAACCAACGAGATGAAACTCTATGAAACAATACAGCACACAAGAAAAATAATCTAATGTCGACGTGTAGTAATATATATAAGAAGAAAGTGGTTTGACTTCTTTCCCTCAAGTCTATACCTAACCAATGAACGTATTTTGATAACAACATGATATTTTTTAAAAGCGAAGCTTTTCTATAATTAGGGTCGGTCCGTCCGTACGTCCGTCCGTACGTCCGTAACGGATAGCTTTTTTCGTTAATTTAGACATGTTAGAATTGTCCTATCGATTTCAAATTTTGCATGGTGATTCCTTTAGTAGTTAGGTACGATTTAGAAAGCGTAGCAACTCTATAATCATTACCAAAATGTCCGTACGTCCATTTTAAACATGTTGATTTTTAAAAAAATTTTAATTAGTTTTTTTTCGTTAATTTAGGCACGTTAGAATTGTCCTATCGATTTCAAATTTTGCATGGTGATTCCTTTAGTAGTTAGGTACGATTTAGAAATCGTAGCAACCCTATAATCATTACCAAAATGTCCGTACGTTCATTTTAAATATGTTGATTTTTTTACTTTTTTAAATAGTTTTTTTCGTTAATTTAGGCATGTTAGAATTGTCCTATCGATTTCAAATTTTGCATGGTGATTCCTTTAGTAGTTAGGTACGAGTTAGAAAGTAGCAACTCTATAATCATTACCAGAATGTCCGTACGTTCATTTTAAACATATTGATTTTTTTTACATTTTTAACAACAAATTTGTATGTGACCTAATTATCCGATTGGTCTGATTTTTGGTATACTGATTCCTGAGACAACAAAGTACAATATTATAAGCGAAGCAACTCTATAATCAAGTCCTAAAAATGTAAGTATGTCCATAATCATTATCCTGTATCAAGCAGTTTTTCAACAAATTTACTTACAATTTTGCTTTGACTCTTATACATTCGCATTCTGATTATTCAGTTCTGACATTATACAAGTGTTAATTTCCGTTTGTCCTACCATTTCAGAGCTTCGTTTTTATGGATGTTGTCATCCTTGTTTAATGATTATTAATGCCGTATATATGTGATATTTAAAAGAAAATTATTTAATACTTTTTAGTAGATAAGCTACGCCAAATCGAAATGTCCTTCTATCTTTGTTTTGTTCTTGTTAAAAGCGAAGCTTTTCTATAATTAGGGTCGGTCCGTCCGTACGTCCGTCCGTCCGTACGTCCGTAACAGATAGCTTTTTCCGTTAATTTAGGCATGTTAGAATTGTCCTATCGATATCAAATTTTGCACGGTGATTCCTTTAGTAGTTAGATACGATTTAGAAAGCGTAGCAACTCTATAATCATTACCAAAATGTCCGTACGTCCATTTTAAACATGTTGATTTTTTTACTTTTTTAAACAAATTTTTATGTGATCAAATCATCGGATTGATCTGATTTTTGGTATATTGATTCCTGGGACAACAAAGTATAATGTAATAAGCGAAGCAACTCTATAATCAAGTCCTAAAAATGTAAGTATGTCCATAAAAAATATCCTGTATCAAGCAGTTTTACAACAAATTTACTTATAATTTTGCTTTGACTATTATAAATTTATATTATGATAATTAAGTTCTAAACACTATACAAGTGTTAATGTCCGTTTGTCCTACCGTTTCAGTGCTTCGCTTTTATGGATGTTGTCATCCTTGTTTTATAATATATATTAGGTATCAGTATTAAATTTAACTTTTTTCTACAAGACCTTTATGCAAAGATGAAAGGACAAGTATCGTTACTTTTTATGTTTTTATAAGAATTTCTGGTTGCTCTGAAGTTTGTTTCATCCTTATTATAAAGTAACAGGATGTTTGTCTGTATTTATGCTAATCTTTAACAAAGGATCTCGCTAACCATTGAATTGTTGAGGAGGATCTCCTTAACAGGGTTGATTCTCAAATGTCTCAGGAAGGTTTATAACTATTTTGGGGGAGGGTACCACCCCCCTCTTAAGAGAAATCGCCCTTAAAAAATTAAGTTCCCCCCTAATTTTTTTTTCTTTTTGAATTTAAAATTTCTAATTCAACTCCTCCCTCAAGTGACCTTAGAGGCCTCTAGGGGCATAGTCGCTAGATGTATATAAAGAATCATGTAGGTAGCTTTTTGCATTATTAAATATGCTTCTGAAATTATTTCAAGTTATTTATTAGCATTCATTCTATATGTTAATTTGTTTTTCTGTTTGTTTTCTAGTCAAATTTTTAATGCTTTTGTGCTTCAATACTAATGAATGTTGTCATCCTTGTTTTATTATTAATACATTTTTTGTAAATAAACTTTCACATTCGAAGGCTTCATATTTGCAATCTAAATCAACAGCTTGGTACCTGTCATATAACTATACCTAATGCTAATATAGTTAAATCAAGTATTAACATTTCGAGAAAAAAACCTGTCTTTAATGTTTCTGAATAACTGTTACATAGTTTACTTAATCTCATCGTCAAATTATGATTTTATAATGAAATTCAAATCTATAAAAAAATATAATCATTCCTTCAATCAATCCTTTTAATTTATTAAGATCGTGGCTACTTTATAACTAGGTAGAGTTTTTGCATCTGTTATTTACTTAAATAATTTCAATACAAGGTGTGTGTATCATTCCAAAAACTTACAAAGGGAGAAATTTTTCTTGCTGGGTGTGCCATAGATTTATTTATTTTAAGTAGAACGTAGTAGAATGCTGAAATTTGGCATGTAGTTGCTCCAATGAGATACAGTATTTTACTGAAGATACCGCCGCTGCCGCCGAAAACCGCTATATCCTGCAGATTTATCTTTTTCTTGCTAAATGAGATAAAGGGAAGGTAGGTTGTGCTAAAATTCCGTAAAGGTATGAGTTTTAACTTTAAGGCTTGAAAACAGTAGCAGAACGATAAAAGGGGGGGTTTTTTAATTCAACCATCTCGTAATCAAGGAGCAAATGGCACTTAGAATTCGAATTTTGATCTGAAATTTTGCATGATTAATCCTTGGTAGGTCTATTTTCCCTAAATTGTACAAAAAGTTGGAAAAGTAATGGCTGGCGGCTCAGCCGTTTAGCCATTTTAAAACTCTTTTCAAGGCAAATCATCACGAAACCTATCTCCACATAATACTCTTTGCTGCTCCAAAACGTTTTCAAACGGTTCTAGCTGCTGGTTGTTGGTACTAGAAATCTAAAATTGTTTTTTTTTTGTATCATTTCACATGATTTAAAGCAAAAACATGTTTCAAAAGTTGATTCCTACATAATTCATGGCAGATTTGCCCTAAAAATAGCCAATAAATGAATATATTAGGGTTCTGTGTAATATCATTATATCAATTTAAAAATTCAAGTTTCACTATGGTTTTAAGTGAAAAAACAATCTGAAATGTTGAGCAATATTAGACAAAATATCATCAAATGTTTTGTTGAGTTCAAAAGTTCGAAAAAAATAACAGGCCAAAACATAATCAAATGCTGTAAATTACAAAAGTTCACTAATAAAACTGTTTATAACATTACAAGTTACCATTCCTTTTTTTCTAAATTAACATTTTTTAGTGAAAAAGTTTACTTTTGTGTCTTAGCAGTTTGAACTCAACAAAACATTTGATGATGTATAGTTAAAAAATGCCTAACATTTTAATTTTTTTCTTCATATAAAACCATTGTGAAACTAAACTCTTTAAATTGACATATTGATATTACACAGAACTCTCGTATATTTATCGAAAAAACATTTAGAATCACTGCTGGAAGGTGCTTATAATCACTTGCTCTCATTCGTGGATAGTTACCAGAAAGTCCTGTTTAAAAGTGAAGCTTTTCTATAATTAGGGTCAGTCTTTCTTGTCGTAACAGGTAGCTCTTTTGGTTAATTTAAACAGGTTAGAATTGTCCTATCATTTTCAGACTTTGCATGATGATTCCTATAAGTTAGGGATGACCTAGAGATTGCAGCAACTCTTTAATCGTTAGCAAAAAGTCTCAAATTCCAATAAAATAGGCTCATTTTTTACTTTTTGACGACTAATTTTTTTGTGTAATTATAAAATTCATCTGATTTTAGGAATAATGATTCCTATAACAACAAGGTACAATGTTATAAGCAAAGCATCTCTACAAAAAAGTCCTAAAAATGTAAGCATGTGCTTAAACAGCATCATGTATTCAAGCAGTTTTGCAACAAATTTACTTACAATTATGTTAAGGCTTATGCATTGATATTCTGCTTATTTAGTTCTGACACTCTACAAGTGTTAATATTATTAGTCCCTCCATTTCAGAGCTTCGCTTTTATGGATTTTGTTATCCTTGTTTAAAAAAAATGGGGGTTGGTTATCAATTCTATTTTTCCTTAAAGTTATGTGTTCAGTTCATAAACTTTAAAACAGGATTTAAATGAAAAGATTAAAAATGGCTGTTGCTTTAAAGAGTAAAATGTGAAACTATGAATAAACGTCATTTTTGTGCTATTTCTTTTCTTAGATAACTTTAAATCATTTAAGAACTTATTTTTTTCCTTCAGGTTTAAAATATCACTGATGATTAACAATACTACAAGTTGTTGAGCAGTAAGTAAATGTTAATATTATTCTTTGTGGACTAGTGCAATAAACAGATTAATGCCCTATCCCTGCAAATATTTAAAATTAATGGAGAGAAAGAGCATAAAAAACGGTAGGAGATGGCCGCAGCGGTCCTGCCGCCAAAACTTTACAGTTCCACATTGTACCTAATCAAGTACCAGAGATCCATAGGAACTGACAGAGATCCTTTTACTTTTCAATAAGGATTAAAAGTATGACATTTTAAACTTTACTTCACCTAAAGAATAGTTCCACGAAATGATACCAACAACAACTTAGAAATTATCTTAATTTAAAAAAAAATTTGTGTGGAAACTCTTTCAAAAATACCCGTGTATCACATTTATGATGTTTTAACTCAAAACTCCCACATTATTTTTAATTTATAAAATAAACAACATATTTCAAACAACTGTTTATCCCCGAAGGGCCCTGTTCCTAGGGGATACTACCCTGCATAGATCTTCTATCCCTTTGCCAAACCTTTTCATAAAAAAACATACAAAAGTTTTCAAAAATAGAATTTATAGTCCATATGCGATCTGAGGGAACCCGCAACAATTAAAAATGTGTATTGATTCAAAAAGTTGTTTTCTGAAGGTCTAGTTTGAATGGTATCAAGTACGATACCATTAACTAGCAGCAAAGCAGAAAAATAAATATAAATTGAGAGATAGGTAACAATGGACTGTTTATTACACTAGTAGTAGTCCCTTAAGTTTTAAAATAGTGTTCTCATTCGTTGGCTTAACAACTTTGTGGACTTTTACTGAAGTTTGATTGATTGGTTTATTACGTTTGGTGTTTAAACGTTTCAACAACTAAGTTTAATCTAAGGGAGGGGTAATTTTACTATTGGGGATGTACAATTTATCAACCTTTTATCTTATCCCTTTAGATCCCTGATATAATTCAATGTATGTTAAAAAGTACATTCGAATTAAAGAGTAGCTTCACACATTACATCATTGAACTAAAACAATATATGAAATATCTTATTTTATTTTGTTACAATAATCTATAATTTTGAAATCACTCTCAAAATTTTATTAATATTACAAGCTATCGATCTTTGAATGTTTTTTCTTGCATGCAGCTATAAATACAACATCACTGTTTCCTGAAAAAAAAATACTTAATTCAAGAGTAGATTCTAACCCTTTATTTTATTAGCAAGTACTGCCCATTTAGTCTGTCGTTCTATTAGGGAAATATTTTATCATTTGGTTATTAACATACATAACACATATGGCAACTACTTTTTTTGAAATCTAACAGCCATGCTTATGAAAGCTACACTTTAAGAAAAGAGGGGGCATTTCTACAATAATTAAAAACAAACATTTTCATACTTAATGGCTTTTCCAAATAGCCTTTAATAAAACAAGGATGACAACATCCATAAAAGCGAAGCGCTAAAACGGTAGGACAAACGGACATTAACGCTTGTATAGTGTCTGAACTGAATAATTATAATATAAATGTATAGGGGTCAAAGCAAAAATGTAAGTAAATTTGTTGAAAAAAACTGCTCGATTCAGAACAATGTTTATGGACATACTTACATTTTTAGGACTTGATTATAGATTTGCTTTGCTTATTACATTATACTTTGTTGTCCCAGGAATCAATATACCAAAAATCAGATCAATCAGATGATTAGTTCACAGAAAAATTTTTTGCTAAAAAAATAAAAAATCAACATGTTTAAAATGGACGTACGGACATTTTGGTAATGATTATAGAGTTGCTACGCTTTCTAAATCGTACCTAACTACTAAAGGAATCACCATGCAATTTGAATTCGATAGGACAATTCTAACATGCCTAAATTAATGAAAAAAGCTATCCGTGACGGACGGACGGACGGACCGACCCTAATTATAGAAAAGCTTCGCTTTTAAAAAACGATTTTTCTCTTTTCGTGGAATAATCCTTTTTGATAGTTTTTATTTCAATTTCTGTACGTAGATATTTTGCGGATCTTAACTATAACCTCTTTCTGACTTAAATAACTAAAACTGGGAAGAGACTGTAATATTTACGACCTTAAAATGAAAAAAGGCGAAGTCCTTGAGCTGCGTATATTTACCTTGATATACGTACATAGGATGTAGTGTGCAGAGAAATTCTTCGTTGTTTTATTCGTTGGTAAAAGCTGATGTTGTATAGGTGTGCTTCAAGTTAGTCTGCTTTCTATTAACCTAAATTTTAAAAAATCATAAACAACACTATGAATAATCTTTATAACAGTAACAGGATGTCTGTCTGTCTGCGTGTACTGAAAGATTCTGATATTTCCAGGTAAGGTTTAATCTAATTGTTACTCCCAATTAGTTTTACTTTTCATGGAAGCTGCTTAACATAGAGTTGAAGCAAATAGTCCTATTTTATAAAGATTTTTTTTTGTCCGAAGCTGAAGATGTCACAAAATACCACTCCTATTAAATTTACTTTACAGGGAAGCTTTATAAATATCTTGTGTTAGTTTTGACTATTATTCTCGCCTAACCGTGAGGCTAAGGGCGAAGTAACTACCTAATAAAATCATGAATCCCTCTTCATAAATATATCACTGTACTAAAATCCAGTTTATATATCCACGACAATGGCTAAAAACGTTACGCATCCGCAGGTCGCCATGGAGGTGATAGGGTCGAATCTCAGCTTAACACCACGTCATAACTAAAGACGTTAAAAATGGTTCCTACTGCTGTATAACTAAAACTTTTGTAATCGTTGAACTGAACTAATTTTAACAGATACCATTAATCCAACAACAAAAAGCCTTTTTACTTCTTAATTGCATCCGATTTAAGTTTTGTAAATAAGAGAGGGGTAGGTTTCTGGTAGAATCCGTAAAGGTGTGTGTTTTAAGGCTTAAAAATAGTAGTAGAACGATAATATTCACTAAATATGTGTATTTCTTATTGAAAAGAACTTTAGACAAAAAATTTTTTAAAAAAGTTAACATAAATTTTTAACGTTCTGCTACTATTTTTAACTTATAACACATAACCTTTACGGATTTTACCAGAAACCTACCCCTCTCTTTTTAACATGTGGGTTCTATTGTAGTTCAAATGAAAAATAATGTAATACCTTATTTTTTTAGTAGAACATCGTAGAAAATCAATCCGCCGTCACTCAAAAAATTTGCATCTCATCTTTAGTAAAATCTGAAAGGATCCAAACTATTAAGAATATCGACGAAACAAAACAGGGATATAACACCCAAATATAAAATATTATGCCTTATTCATAACACCATATATATCTTTAACGTTAATAGTTGGTTGTAATTGGAATTATTGGTCTCTAATACACACAGACACACACACACTTAAAAGTGCGTAACCTTTTCATTCCAAAACAACGTCTTCTCCACCCGCCTCGCTTTAATTTAATTAACTTTTAGCAAACGTTTATATTATAATATTTGAAAAAAATCACAAAAAACTCAATATGATAATGCATTTATACAACATACGTATTGCAACAATGTATTATTTTTTATAAAGATTACGAAAATTTAATTGTTATTGTCTGGCCATTTTGTTTTTGGTTGGACTTTTTTAACGATCAGCTGTTAGCTTAGGTTAAATATTGAGAGATGTTTCTTCAACATTACAAAAAAGTTTTAATAGATATAACAACACAAATATTTTATTTTCATTTCAATAATTACCTATATTACAAGTACTTTAAGATTGTAAATTTAATTTTTAAATTTGCTAGAAAAATCAAATATTATTGAAAAATTTTCTTGGGATCATAAGAACGTCAGCCTAAATCTTTAAAAGTGTTGACCTCCAGCTGATTTCCTCAGGGAAAAAGGAACGTTAAAGATTTTTTTTACTAAGTATCTTTTAAAAAGTACGACTGAAAAAAGGTTGACCTCATAAAAGGTTGACCTTTTATTTCTCTCAGTCAACCTTTTAGCTTTTGTGAACTGGGCTTTAGGAACAAAAAATATGTTTTTTCTTGATGTAAACACAATAATTGGCATAAAATCTATCATCCTAAATGTAAAAATCAGATATAGAATCCTTTTTAGAGCAAAAATAGTGCAAAAAGTAACCAAGACATTTTTGCAAAGTATGAAAATCTGAAGAAAATAGTTCTTTTTGATTTTGATATACATATCAGATAAATGTATATAAAATTATTGATCAAAAACTATAAAACAAGTTATAACTTTTTCAATCCTATCATTGATTAAAATGCACTTTTAGGTTTACTTATTACCAAAGTAGCACATAAAAACTCTTTTTATTAAGTTATTAAACAAAATAAATTCAAATCAACAATTAGGCGTTTTTTATATTGCAGTAGACCATTTTGTAGTTGGTTTTTTGGCATTTATTTTGTTTAATTACATCATAAAAAGAGTTTTTATGCACTACTTCGGTAATTCTTAAACCTAAAAGTGCAATTTAATCAATGACAGTGTTGAAAAAACTTATAACATGTTTTATAGTTTTTAATCACTAATTTTATATACATTTATCTGATATGTATATCAAAAGCAAAAAGAACTATTTTCTTCAGATTTTCATACTTTGCAAAAATGTCTTGGTTACTTTTTGCACTATATTAGCTCTAAAAAGGATTCTATATCTGATTTTTACATTTGGGATGATAGATTTTATGCCAATTATTGTGTTTACATCAAAAAAAATCATATTTTTTGTTCCTATACCTTTTTTTTATCATAAAATGTGAGAAACTGCTTTTTTCATATATAAGGTGAAAAAAGTAACACTAAAGAAATTTTTTTGCCCTAAGTGTGTTCTAAACTTATAGATAAACACATTTCATAAAAAGGTTTTTTCTAAATAAGTCATTTAAGGCATGAAATTAATTTTGCAAATTAGCATTGCAGATTTTTGCAAATAACTTGCAAATATGATTTCTGCGGATTTTCTAATTTTCATAGGCGTTTTCTATATATATTCCTCTTTCCAAAAATACCTCACTTGTCAAGATTGGATAAAAAAATCTTTGTCGTTGAGATTCCATAACTGTGTGACCTAGTTTTTCTTTCTTCTTCTAATATATATTTAGGTACTATGCTTTGTTTGTTAACATTAATAACTTTTTCAGGGCTGGATTGTTTGGGTCGTTGTGCAAAGAAAGAAGCCTCGGACGGGACAGTTTCTTCTAAGAAACTATTTTCGACATGGATGTTAGGACCGGATGACCGATCTGCGCCAGGGGATTCTTGGTCTTTGGGCTGTGGCTCAAATGGTGAGTTTTTTTCCATTATATCCCCTCCCCCATCGCAATCCACCTCCCCTTGGGGTACATCCTGATTAATTTCAGGGTTTTCTTCGATAAATTCATCACTATTGTTATCTAGGTAGGTAAAATCATCGTTTTCTATACCTTTATTATCGTTTATTTCGGTTTGTCCGGTATTATCTATGGTCAATGTTATTTCCTCAGATGGGACAATTTCTTCAATTGGAAAGACGTTAAAGGAAAGTGTTTCCCCCAATAATTCTACTTTAGAATCTATTTTTTGTATTTTATCTCTACTAACAACTTGGTTAGTTTTTATTAGATTTGACCCAAAGGGACTAAGTTCAAAAAGGGCCTCTGAGAATTTTTTTGTTACAATAAAAGGACCCCCATAGAAAGATTGCAATTTTTTGCTGACCCCTATCTTGACTAGGTTAAAAAAGGCAAAGCATACGTCGTTAACGAAAATGGGGGATGAAGCCTTTCTAGATTTATTTTGAAATTCTAAATAGATTTTAGATTTTTTGGAAACCTGTGCAATAATTTCTTCCAAATTTTTTAGGTAGTTTAGGTAAGACCTGCAATCAATGTCTTGCCTGTTCTGCAGAATTGGTGAAAAGAAATCGAGATTAAGAGTTGGTTGTCTGCCGAACATAAGGTAATATGGCGTATACCCCGTTCTTCTAGACGTACTTGCGTTAATTACAAAAGTGGTCAAAGCTAATTTTCTTGCCCAGTCTTTACTTTCGAATCGGTCATCAGATCTTAGACCTGCATAAATGCTTTGATTATGCCTTTCGCATGGGTTACTATTAGGGTTTCTTGGGGGAATAAGTTTAGTTTCGATACCTAATTCATCCATAACTTTTTTGAAAACTTCCCCAGTGAAATTTGTTCCCCTGTCACTCCTCAATGACCGAAATAAGCCGTAGGTGGGTACCACCTGTTCAAGGATTACTTTCACCGTGCTCTCCACGGTGGCGTCTTTGATGGGGTGAGCGATTATGTACCTAGAGAATAGGTCAACTAGGATAAATATGTAGCGGACATGTTGTCCTTGAAAGTAGTTAGGGGTTAAAGGACCGATAAGGTCTACCGATACCTGGCCAAAAATCTCGTGACTAATGGCTGAATGGGTGATGGGTTGTTTATGTTTAGGTACCTGTCCTATTTTTCTTAGGCAGGTGATACAATTTTTAATGCGTGATTCTACAAACTTATTAATTCCTATAAGGAAGAATCTTTCATTTATTTTGCGTATTGTTTCGTTTACCCCCTTGTGACCTATAATATTATTATGTGCTAATTCAAAAACTTTATTATATAATCCAATGGGTACGACGGGTCTTTCAATGAATGTTCCATTGCTAAGAGGTTGTCTAAATATTAGAAGTCCTTCCATAACATATAAATGTTCTATTAATTTAAAAAGGACCTCTTTCCGGCCGGTTAGTTCTGCTCTTTCAAAACTCGACAACTTCTTTTTTTCGAATACCCACCTACGAATGTCAGATAATACTTGATCTTTTTGTATTTCAGATTGCCAGACATTGTGCACACCGACTTCCGACGCCGCATGTAACTCAAAAATCTGGTCTTGGTAGGGACAATCCTGTTCATAAGGATCCAAGGTAAATGAACTAGTGCATTTTTCACAATCTGTTTCCTTATGTTCTTTGCATAAAAATTGCCCTCTAGATAGATTGTCGGCATTGCAATGGTCCTTACCCTTCCTATGAATTACTGTAAAGTCAAAACTTTGGATAAAGAAAATCCATCTCAGAGTTACCCCATTTATTGTTCCTTTTTGCCATTTTTTGTAATGAACTAAGGAAATCGAATCTGTACGTACAATAAAATTTCTAAATCTTAAATAATGGAGAAAGGTTTTAAGAACAAATACTAGGCATGCTAATTCGCCTTTATAACTTGGATAATTTTTCTCTGCCCCGTTACATTTTTTGGAACATATTCCAATAATTCTTTCTTCACCCCCCTGTTTTTGGCTGAGAATTCCAGCGAAATAACTTGTAGAAAAATCTACATCTATTATAAAGGGGTTTGGGTTATCCCACTGGGGATAGCCTTTACTTATAGAATTTGAGAACATATTTATAAAATTTTCCCAATCTTTTGATAGGGAATCGGTCCATTCGATAACTTTATCGTTTCTGTGTTCATCTAGAGTACAAGAGTTTTTTGCATAGGATGGGAAATAGGCCCTATAATAATTGGAGAAGCCCAGGAAACGCTGGAGTTCCTTGCCTGTCCTGGGCCTACTCCAATTTTTAATCTGTTCTAAATATGCGGGGTTCATTTTAAGTCCCTGGAAACTGACTATATGACCTAAATATGTACATTCAGATGTGAAAAATTTACATTTGGCTAGATTTAACTTAAGTTTTGCTATTTTTAGGACTCCGAAGAGTTTTCTGAGATGTTTCAGATGTTCATCAACATTCTTTGAGAATATAATAAGATCATCAAGGTAAGAAATTATGAATTCGTACAAGCCAGGGATAAGGGTTAGGACTCTGTCCATCAAATGGCAGAAAACACTTGGCGCGTTACACAGTCCGAACGGCAGTTTCTTGAAAAGATACTGCCGGTTAAGGGCTGTGAACGCTGTCAAGTGTTTACTTTCCTCTGAAATGGCTAGCGCATGGAAGGCGCTAGTCAAATCGAGGGTGCTAAATACATTGCCAGTGCCTAATTTTTCTAAATTACTAGAAATCAAGGGAAGGGGCCAGTTAATTTTTCGTGTTACACTATTAAGCGCACGAAAATCGATTACGAACCTAAGTTTACCCTCCCCCCCAGCCGTTGGTTTTTTCTTTACCGCAAAGATCGGGGAGGACCACTCGCTGTAGCCCTCCTCAATGACGCCCCCCCTTAACCAATTTTCAATTTGTTCTTTTAATTTGGCTTCGTACAATGGGTTTAACTGAATGTTTCTAGCCTTAGTAGGTTTGGCCCCGGGGATCAAGTCTATTTTATACTGTAAGAGGTCGCAGTTACCGATATCGGCATCGTCAACCGAAAATATATCGAAATGATCAAGGCATAATTTTACTACCTTTTCCTTCATCCCTGGGTTGTTTTTGATTAAGTCACTATTTTCTAAGTCTAATTTTTCTTTAATGAATTTAATTCTTTTAAGAAGTGTAGTTCCTGACAATTCATTTATTTGATTAATATTTTGATTGCAGGAATTCTGGGGATCCGATTCAAATTCAAAACAATATCCAACTTTAACGTTATTCAGTAAGGTAATATTTTTTCCTGCTAAATTGACAAAATTTACCCAACATTCTCCCTTCTCATTTACATTATAAATACCCTCCATAAGCATCAAGCCGTTATGGCTTGTCATTTTAGAATTATTTGGGGATATATACAGCTTCCCGTTTTTTCGGCGGGTAGGTATTGTTATTACCGTTGTATTCCCCCCCGGTAGAAATGTTGTTTTCTTTGCTAGTTTTACGCATGTTTTACTTTGCTTTAATGTCCCAGTCCCCCCCTGGTTACTCCAATTTATTCCTGGGATAAGGGAGTTTTGTTCTGTATGAACATTGTTTGTAGGAATTAAGGGTATGTTTTTACTTTCTTCAACTATGTTAATTGTTGAATTTTCTATTGGAATTTGCTCGCCAGTGGGGAGCTCAAATGAGAACTTATCTAGTAGCAAATTAATTCGATTAACTTTGAGAAATTCATATCCTAGATTTATAATTTTAGACGTCGTTTCAGGGATGTAAAATGTTTCTTCGAATGTTTTATCTGATCCATTAAAACTGAATTTTAAGTTTACGTGTCCTATGATATTTACTGGTTTTAAATCTACAGACAGAGCGCTAAGATTGGCAGGGGTAAATGTGATTTTATTATCATCTTAAGATTTCTTTAGAAATAAGGGACCTAAAGTTATTTCCTGTATCCACTAAAGCGTGTTGCAGGAATTCCCCCCCCGCGGGATTAAAGACTTTTAGTTTTGCACAGATTGGCATTATAAAATTAATTATATTTTTAGTCGAAGCCTAAGATGCATATTTTCCAAGATCCCAACCCCAGCGGTTAAACGGTGGTAATCCTCACACAGAGATTTCCTGTGTTCCAGGTATAGTTGTCTGTCGAATCTTTTTAAATAATGAAATGTTTTAACAATGTGGTTAATTGTTAAAACAATTTTATATAACTTCCTGGGTTTCATTAAGTTTTATTAAGCGCTTTTTAGCTCGAGAAATTTCTTAATAAGCATAAGAATGTTGATAGTTCTAAAGAAACTACGAAACTTTAATACGGGTCCTTATTTATATACTTGGATATATGATAAAAACCTATCGGAGTAAAATTGAACTAAAAAATTTTGAAAGATTGAAAGGCTACAAAGTAGCTTAAAAATAAGTGTTCAGCTTGCAACTAACAAGACATTAAAAACAGACTGAATTATTTTTTGACTTCTGTCTGTATTTATACAAATTATAGTCTTACTATTTTAGTATTTGAATCACAATTTTTAAATAATATAAAGTTAGTGCTGTGTTACAGCTCAAAAAATATTAGATATGACTAATATAATAAAGAGGATCAACCATGACTGATTTATTATTCTGATATTGTTAATATTTATACTTAATTTTTCCACCTATGGGGTAGAACAATATGCATTTACTTTTATATAGTGGCCCTTTATTCCGCTGATTATCCTAGCGGAAGTTAATAGAACTAAGTAATTTGCTAGTAATCCTAGCGAAAAATAATTCAATCAAATATTAATTGACATAATTTAAGATTTTATTAATCACGTTTTAAGTGATTTAAGTTTTTATTTTTAAATGCTGCTTGATTGCAGCTCAAAAAATCAGAGAGGAAAAGATAATTAAAAATCTTTCTGGACAACTGAATTAGATTTGGATATTCACTCGTATTTATACAGATTTTCCAGTAGACCCCCCCCCCCCTTTTTCTTATTATCTATTTATATGGACCGCGGTAGCACTCGAGGCGACATCTTTTGGATACATAATAAATTAAATATAGTTCTATTATTGTCACTGTGCAAAATACAATGATATTAACCCATACAAATCCGTTATTATACATAATTGCTGAAAATGGACTGAAAATGTGCAACTTTCAAATAAAATTGATACTGAGGCTTTAGCTCTAAAATCATTGTTTATATACAGATAATTTGCTTACAGTCCCCTAGCGGTTAAAAATCGAATTCAAATATTTTAGATTCATATGTATATACACTTAAAAATATACGCTATTTACATTTTAAATAGATCATGCGATATCAAAAATAAATTCTACTAAATAGTAAATAAGTATTCACTTGTTGGCTTCTTTATAAAGACTATTAAATTTTTAAAAAGGAATGGAAATATTAAGTGCATGTGAAATGCTCCTCAGGTTACCTCCCTACTTCCCCCAATTTCCTGTATCAGCTACAGTTGGATAGGGAAAGGAGGGGAAGGGGTTTATTTTATGTTGCTTAGTCATACTTAATAATAACAATTTGTTTTTATTTTCCCGCGCCAAAGCATTGCCTGGTAAGGGATATTTGATATTAAGGAATTTGCAAGTTTAGCTTGACATGGGATATTTTGTTTATCTTTCCATATTAAAATATGAAATTCATTCAGCCAATTTTTATTTTCTAGGATAGGGACAATTAATATCGCATATATCCATTTATCTTTTACATATAATGGACGTGATTTTTAACAATCGCTTGTACATGTTTATCTATTTCAGATTCATCGCTGGCTTCCTGATCCATTTGGTTGATGGTTTTACGCGCATACTGCTCAGGTATTTTATTACTGTTACCTGGAACTTTTCTAGGTGGGGTGAATTTACTTCGTGTTTTACCAAAACGGGACTCAGGATGTGGGGGCTCCCCAGCTTTCTTTTTGTTGCAGTTCTGCACTACGTGGCCAGGGATATTACAATGCCAGCATTTAATATTTTTACTCCTCCCATTAAAGACTCCTATGACGCCCTCGATTTGATCCCAAGCAATAGGATCATCCTCATGATCTACCCAAGAAGGAACCTCGTCAGGTTCTTCGGTTAAGTTTTCCTTATACACTGCCGTGTTAGTGGGGGTATTATCTTCGATAATGCTGATTATGGGTTGTTTTTTCGTTTCCGCAGAATTTTTAGGTAGGAACATTTCCATGGCTTGGGAATAGCAAGCCGAAAGGTTTTCCTTGCTAATATGGCCAGACCCGTCCCAATTAACGTATCTTTGTCCGAGGGTAATAAGTTTATTTAAGTAAGCGTTGTAATCGTCCAAAAATTGCATATTCTCAACATAATTGGCCATGTCCATGGCAAGGTTTGTATACAGCAGATTTTTGCTAACGTTAAGGTAGAATTCTTTCCACTTCTTTTTAGGTATGATGCCAGGATTCATGAGTTTGAACACCCTAAGTTTGTTTTCAAAATAGGTGTCAAGGGGTTGATTAGTCTCCTGTTTTAGGTTGTAGAAGTACTGCGAGGCTACTTCTGGATCCGAGAAAGGAGTGACCAGCCTCCTGATCATCAGGTAATAACTTAAGGCAGATAAGGCCTGATTTCTTTCAGGCGTAATTAGGTCTCCTAATCGTTCCCCTCTAGAGTCATAAATTCGCTGGTATAAAATATCCTTAAAAAGGATTGGGTCACAGATTCTGTATGTCTTTGCAACCCTCCACAAATTAGAAAAGAAATTATCAAAGTCGGCCCTACCGTCCCACCTAGGGGCATCCCTCGCAAAGTCGGAGTCCCATTTTTGCCCCTTAATAAAGCATTCTTTAATAAAATCATCGTCGGCGGTGCTGGTTGCTGCCGTCGCGGGTGTGCCTGGTGTGTTTCTTGTAGAGGGTCTTGTTGCTACATTGGGTGCAGACCGTGTAGGTCTACGGAGAGGCTCTAACGACTTAATCCTATCAGGGATAAAGGGAAACCTTTCTAATAAGGTTTTTTCGTATTCCGTTAGGGAAGTTTCTCTTACATTCATCCAATTGTCGTTATCCGCCGGACCTACAAAGCCTACAATTGAATAAGCCATACAACCTGGGGCTGTAATTCTATCCTTGGCGACCCATTCGGTCACGTTTATCTTTTGTTGGACCGATAGTCGGTCATAAAAAGTGGCATTAATTGAGTCATCACCTATGGTGTTAAAATGAGTCGTGTTGAGACTTTCGTTTAACGTTTTTTCCGCAAACAATGGGCCTAGATTTCCGTCCGCTGGGAGTTTTGATACCCTACGTTTTAGGTCTAAGATGTCGGTATCGGCTAATAATCTGCGATGTGATTCCGTGTCCTTAAACCCTGCCCATTTTGTTTCTATTTCGAGCTTCATAATCTCGGATTCTTGTTTTATTATATCTCTATAATGTGACGAGTATTCGTTTAATTTAACATTTAACGCTTCCGTTATGAGTTCTTTGATTTTTTCAGGGGAAAGTGGGTCTGATTGCGGCTGCGTGTTATCAGGGACGGCCGGAGCCGGCGGAGCCGGCGGAAATTTGGTTTTATCATCCCCCTTCTTGGCATTATCAGTCATGGTGCTGGAGCTGTAGTGTTCGTTAACACTTATTTGTCTACCACAAACTTTTTAAGAACTTGGGAGTATCCCTTTCTTCCTGTTTTAGGGAGAAAATATAGAAATGTGTGAAATTAAATACTAGTGTGAAAATAAAAGGCGGGTTCCTTTTTATCTTTATTTGGCAGTTTGCCGCGAAATAATTATTAGCAATATTCTGTAACAAATTGTTACTATAAACTGTTTCCGTGAATAAACTTAGTTATCAGGAAAATATTAATTTCACTTTGCAATCGAAGCTACTTTACAGTTTGATTTTGTCTGTACGTTAATAATTATCTATACCTTCCCCCCTCAAAAATTGAGTGGTAGACAAGACTGCGCCAAAATGACGTATGAGGGGATGTACAGACAGACCGGAATACGAGTATAGAGTAGCTTCGACACAATTAAATATCAATAATATAACAAAGGTATTTCTAAAAAATACAAGATTTATTAAGTAATTAAACTGGTTAGAATAGGCAGATTAATGGGATTATTATTTATTGGATATATTTAAATATGATATCAATTAAAGGCTTGGACGTCTCGTTTTCTGTATAGGACAGAAAACCACGTGCACAGGAATATGGGACTAAGACTGTCGACAACCTAGCATATAGGTATACAGTCTACCAAGTGTAAGCTGGTGGTGAGATGTTCACACAAGGCCTACATAAAATCAACTAGTCCCTCAACACAGCAGGATGGAGTATAATGGCGGTAATAAGTGGAGGTCTGACTCAGCCAGAGAAGTATAGGAATGTGGACAGGGATGGAAATGCATAAACTTGAATGGAGAATGCCACACCATCAAGGATAAAAATCAAAGTATCGTCATTTGTCTTATCCCCTGAAATCCCTGTTATACACATTCCTGAGCATTATAATCAGATCCATCCAAATATTTAGCTTGTGTCAGGTTGATTCCCAACAGGGTGTTTTCTAAATTTAGTTTCGCTGACAGCAATCTAAAGAATAAATGTATAAGTATAGATTTATAACCCAGAAAATTACCTCAGGTGAATTCTTAAAAAAAAACTTTTGGCTAACTGCCTCAATAAAATCAATGAGGCTGGCTCGCTAAAAATTTAGAGGGGATAATTTTGCCTCACTATTTTAGTGAGACAGTGAGCCACAGGCTAAATTTATATTCATATAAAACTGGTTATAATACGATGCTAGACATGGTTTTTTTTGTATGGATAAGAACTGGTTCTAATCCACTGGATATTAAACGGCTTCGAATAAATACAAGAATAGTTATTTATCATATTTTCGTAATATTGTGAATGCTAGAAAGGATATTAAAATTATTTCAACAATTTTGGTCATGTGATCAAAATTTGAATTTTCCTTCTACTATTGCCCCCTCTGGGGGCGAAGTAGGTGGAAATTTAAATTTTTGTCACTTGACCTTAATATTGGTGAAATAATTTTGAATGACCTTTCTTGTATAAGCAATATTAATAAAATATGATACTTGGTTTTGTCTCATTCTCTATCTTTTACTTAAATTCAAAAAAGTCTATCAAAAAATTTACATCATCTAAGGGTGAACAATAAATATCTCTGTCTATTTTTCTCTATATTTCTTCTCCCTCCCTATTTCCTTCTCTCTCTCCTCCTCTTTTGTACGTTCATTTATACAATAAAGATAACCTAGAGACAGCACAAGGGAATTTTGTTTACATTATGTATCAGCTATAAATTGTTGAATATCTTAGGTTAAAGCTTTCCTTGGGTGAAATATTTGAAGAAAATATTTCTTCCATCATATAATGTGAAGCGTATGACACAACATATAATAAGTTAGTTATAAATAATTTAATTTCTTATAATAAAGTTATCTTTCTAAAAATTATATCATTGCAAAATTTAGTTGCAAATAATGTTGCCTATAGGGCTGTATTTCATATACAACAAAAAGTGAAGAAAGGTTTCTTTTTAAGAAAAAAATGGGGTCAGATTGACCATCTATGTCTAATGTTTATACCCACATCAAATATTAAATTATAACAATGTACAGTAAAGTGGATCAATTTTGGACATTGAATTTGTAATCAACATCTACAGTTTAAACGTCATATAAGAAACCTAAATATAAAAAATTTATTTTGTCCTTGAGGGGAAATGGGGGAAGGTGTTTCCATGCATTAAAAATTTTAGAACTTTATTCTGGAGGTGCAACTTTTTTTCTTTCAAAGTATTGCTTTATGCATCTTTTTGAATTTGTCTTATTGATTAATATAAGAATATCAAATTGGTTCTAAAAAATATTCATCCAAGCATGAAAAATCTTAAATTAAATGTAAAATCTCTTGGTTTTTAAATTTATTTATGGATTTTTCTTGCTAGGACCAATAGTTTTAAAAACAGATTTTTTATTCTTATTCTACTCTTCAAGCCAAAATTGGGAAGGTGCATAAAGCTATACTTTGAAAGAAAAATAATTGCCCCCCCCCAAAAAAAAAAAAAAATTCTCCACACAAGTGTCTTTCTAAAAGTTTACATGCATCAGCGAGCCTCCCCATTATTCAAAATATTTTCTTTTCATTTTTTGGTCTCTTATATGATGTTCAGCCAGAAAGTGTATGTAGCACATTTAAAATTAGAAAATCATTGAAAATCAAGCCACTCTAATGTACAGCATTTATTTCTTCAATTCCACAGTACAAAATTATTACTGTATTTAAATTTAACATATCATATAGGAAAAAATATTCTTGTATTTAAAATTAAAAATCATGTTGGAATTTTTTTTACAATTTTTAAATTTTTTAATAATGTACAGCAAATTATTTCCTTTTTATCTCATGTTTTGAAATTTATAAGATAGTTAGAATAAATTACAGAAATAATGAAAGATTTAAAGAAGAGAGCATCAGGGGGGGGGGTTGAGGGGGGTTTACCCCCTCAGGAGAGGGGGGGTTGAGGGGGGTCTCCCCCCTCAGAAAAAGCTTGGGCTTAAATCTTCAACAAATAAAGAAAACAAAATTATTTTAAAAATTTCTTTTTTATGTTAAATATTATTATTTTTGTGACACTTGATTTTGAATGACAAAAAATGTTGAAATAAATATTACCCACTGTATGAAATGTTAAATTAGAAATCAGGAGAGGGGGGGTTGAGGGGGGTCTCCCCCCTCAGAAAAAGCTTGGGCTTAAATCTTCAATAAATAAAGAAAACAAAATTATTTTAAAAATTTCTTTTTTATGTTAAATATTATTATTTTTGTGACACTTGATTTTGTATGACAAAAAATGTTGAAATAAATATTACCCACTGTATGAAATGTTAAATTAGAAATCAATAATGATGTTGGAAAATTTATTCTCATTTTATACTCTGAAAAAAGGAATTGAAAAAAAATAATAATTTTTATTCCAAACTTTTAAAACAGCATGCCTATTTCTTATTGGTTGACACTCGAATTAAAATAAAATAATGAATATTATTTCAAGACCAGAAATAAATTTGAAATAAATAATTTTCTTTCCCCTATATTTTTTATTCCAAAATGCCAAGAATTAATTTTGAAATAAAATAATTTTCTTTCCAATATTTTTATTCCCTTTTCTTATTGGACGTCATTTTGTGTCCAATGAGACACTAGTGTTTAAATATTTTAAAGCTTATTACAGCATTTATTTTGAATATGATAATAGCAACATTCTCACATTAAATGTGATAAAAGATATTTTACCTGATATATTCATACATGCCTTTAGATTTGATGGGTAAAATAACACCTCCTTGCCTATTATTTTAAACTTTAAACAGCTCTCAGTCTGCCATTCTTTAATGTTTTAAAGGAATTATAATTTTCTCTGCTCTAATTTAAGATAGACAGCTGATTTTATAGTGAAAATACCCAGGGAGCTAAAGGGATAAGACAATGGCTGATAAATTGATGTGCATCCTCAATGATGATACACAAAATTACCAGTTCTGTAGAGTAAAATTAGTGTTTGAACGTTTGAATACTGAACTTATTGAAAAAAACAATCAAAATTTACTAAAGTCTACAAAGTTGTTAATAAGCCAACGAATAAGAAAACATTATTATAAAACTTTGGGGATCAGAGTAATAATCAGCCCATTATCCTCTCTCTCTCTATGAATTTTATTGATAGATTTGATATAAGTTTAAATTATTCCTAGCACAGGTGTGTTTAGCTTCATGAATGAGTTGTTGAGTTTTACTTGTAGCAAGACATACACCCTTGTAGAATATATGATCCACAGGGCAGGGCTGGCTATACTCTACTGGAACACTAAACATACAAAATACAACAATGGATATATAATACATGGATATATCACCAGGAATAACATTAAATGGATCTTATTTTATAGTTAATTCTTTTATTCAGTGGGAAAGGAGGGGATAAGAAAAAGGAGTATTGATATTATAGCAAAGTGCGAGTATCACTTTATTAGAGTACATGAAAATCTGGTGAAATATCAAAGTAATAATATATCCAATGAAATAATGTGAAATTTTGACATATTCCCTCAAAGTGCCTAAGAGGGCACATAAACTCCCCCTTACATTCTTATTTTGAAATAGAGATTGTAATTGAGGAATTTTTAATTCATTTCACTTTAGGCCAGGTATTGTTAGGAGCCCCTTGGGGAGGGGTACGGTGGGGATAGGAAAAAAAGGGTTAACCAACTTTCCCTTTTTTCAATTATCTGTGCTCACTAGTCATTTTAAGGGAAATTACTAAATGTTAGGTTAGGTATAGCCCCACCAGCCTGATGCAAGGTTAGGCTCTTTTTTACATTTGACTACTAAAATTACTTTAAATCCAATCTGGATACAAAAAAAAGCAAATAGTGCTAATGCACTTCATTGCAAATAAGACAGCAATGCTTAAGTTATATCTTTTTAATAAAGTAACAGGATGTTTGTCTGTGTTTACTGAAGGATCTTGCTAACCGCTGAACCAATCAGATTCTCCTTAAAAGGGTAGCTTCTCATAGGTCCCGGGAAGTTTTATAACTATTTTGGGTGAGTGTACCACCACCCTCCCAAGAAAAGTCGCCCCTTGAAAAAAATTACCCCCCCCCCCAAAATAAGAATTGGGGGGAGGCACAACCCCCCCCCCAAAAAAAAAATTCCAACCAAAATAAAAAAATAACTTTTTCTTTTAAAGTAAAAAATAATAATTTGGGTTTTCAAATTCGACCTTACCCTCATCAACTACCTTTAGAGGCCTCTAGGTGCGAATTATATCTTGTATTAATGAGTGTTATTAATGTTAATGTTTAACCTGCAGAAATAACTGTATTTCTCAGTACAATCCACTGCTTTCAGCTTTCTGAAAAGGCATTTAAAGTAATTTCATAAAATTAAAGTTATTCTTGTTTAAAAATATGTTATCATTAACAAAAAAGATAAATATGATTATTTATCCTACTTATTGTAATAATTTCTTCATTTTTAAGACTGTTACTTTATTTGACACGTAATCTCTTGCTAAACAAGTTCCCCCCTATGAGGTAAAGAGGACTATCCACGAACAAGAGCAAGTGATTCTAAGCATCTTCCAGCATTGACCCATAGTATTTTTTTAGTAAATATACTAGGTTTATGTTTAATACTTGCTTTATCTACTAAAATGTTAGGTTTCACCATGGTTTTATATGAAAAAAACTTTAAAATGTTAAGCATTGTTTGGTGCAATATCATCGCATGTTTTGATGAGTTTAAACTGTTGTTTAAAAGCTTTGACATAAAAGTATATTATTGTGATTAAAAATGTATATTTAGAAAAAGGGTTGGTAACTTGTAAACAGTTTAATTACTGTTCTTTTGCAACTTACAACATTTGATGCTTTTCTGCAGTGTTATTTTATTTTGTCCTTTGAACTCAACAAAGCATTTGATGATATTGCTTTAAAAATTGCTTTACATTTCAAAGTTTTTTTCATATAAAACCATGGTGAAACCTAACTTTTTAGTCGATAAAGCAAATATTAAACATAAACCTAGTATATTCACTTAAAAAATACTATGGGTCAATGCTGGAAGATGCTTAGAATCACTTGCTCTAGTTCGTGGATAGTCCCCTTTATACTTCCTAAATTAGTCTAATGAGAAACACTCTCTGGGTGCTAACCTACACTTACCCATGTTGAGTATTATCCATGATTGCACAATGTTTATCTGCAGTGGGTTCAGAATCAGCCCAGTTTATTTTATCTCCCTCTGTGCCATCACTGAGTCTCCATATTGTTCCAGCAGGTTGGTCTAGGGTAATACAAAGATATTGCTTTCCTGTATTGCTTTGAAACTGATTAATATCCGGTGAATTAGAACCAGTTCTCAGCCATACTGAAAAATTATGTCTAGCATTATAATGTACAATCATAAGATTAAAACCAGTTTTTTTAGCCACTATAACTATTACATACCCAACAAATGAATATATCATTATGATAAAATTGATGATTATATGAAATTTAATTTTCTTTTCTCACAAAATAAAGATTTTTTGTTATATTAATGTTGCAAAACTTATTTTGCATAGTTTAGTTGTGTACCTGAAATTGAGTCAATGCCAATGTAAAAGTTTTCCAGTCCATAAAGAGTCTTTGCAAGAATGTGTAAATCCTGAAATAAATCAAAATAATGACATAGATAAAGTTTTAGTTAAGAAATGCGATTAATAAATCACTACCTGCTGATGTTGATATTCAACTGGATATCCTAATCTTCCTGGCTTACTAGGAAGAGACTCATATGTACAGCTAACTTCTGCCTTGGAAAAAGATTCAGCTGTTGACATAAGTTTGTAGCAATAGTCTCCAATTTTATGAGAACCTTCTGCACATGACTTTGCTCTGGGATAATCAATTGGTACATGACACGTCTTGGAGAGTTTGTATATTTGGGAAGGGATTAAATATTTAGGAAAAATTTGCACACAGGATAATTTGCCAAAGTATCCCTTGTCCTCTTCTTGGGTTGAAAATGATATTGAGAATCCTTTTTCCCCTTCAGGAAGCAGTTTGCCAAACCAAATATTATTAGTAAGAATCTCAAAATGACCTTCTTTGTTATCAAGCCCAAATGTCTCATTGACATAAATTCTCACAGTTTTGGTAGGTGTTTCATATGTCATTGCAATGTAATTCCATGTGTTAGCTTCAAGCAGAGCATGTGAAATGATTTCAACTGGAGAACTACAAGTTTCATCTGGACAAAGTTTTAGGGTTGGCTTTCCATTCTTTAATAACAGAAATACTTGATTATCAATTCCAATAAGAATTTGCTCTCTTGTTACATCGTCAATGGGCATCATCCAAAAACCAATAGTGAATCCTGCTGATGTTTTTAATGTTACTGGCAAAATGCCTGTCATAAATGATTCTTCTATAAAGAATGCTGGCTTGAACAGTTCAGTAAGATTTAAAGGTGTTTTGGGGAAACCAACCAATTTTTCTTTTGATGTTTCTGTAATGTTATCCATGGGATGAACATAAGCAGGCCACCATCCCATTTTTTCCACAAAATCCATATGTGCCTCTTGTTCCACTTGACATATAAAGTTATTATTTCCTGTGCAATCAGAGAAATCCAAAGCATTGGTTGTTGGATTGAAAACAGAACATTCACCTGATCCTAAAATTGTTACATGTTATTTAACTAAACACACACTATTCTAAATCTTTACAACTTATATATTTTTTTACAAATTACCTCCTGTTATGGTCAAAGTTGTTTCTTGCAAGGTAAAAGAGTCAAAAATCTTGTCAGGTGAATCAGTCATGCTTGCTGGATCTTTTCTGTAACTAGCCCAAATGGAACTTGTAATTGAATTTTCAGTTAGATATTCAACAATGAACAGTTTTTGAAAATCTGTTTCAAGTTTTAGCAAAGTCCCTTTGTCTTTCCTACATTCATTCATGGCTTCAACATAGGTAAGTAAACTATCAAAGACTTTATAACAATCTTCGATGAAAACTACATAATCTTCTGGACATTTCCATCCTAAGCTTGCTTCACAAATATAGCCATGAAGGTCAGCAGATGCTATTGCTTCATATGTTATAGAAGGAGTTCCATCATCTGCAATATTAAGGATACCAATATCAGGAGCAGATCCTGATGGATCTGGTACATCTGCACAGTCTTTAATAGCACTATAGCCATTAGATCGAATGGTTGGCCGGGCATCCTTGGTAGTTTTTGTTATTCGTCTTCCATTGTAATCAGTCAAACCTTCATGAAATATTCCAATATTGTATGAATTAGCTTCTCCAGGTGTTGTTATGGATGTAAATAATCCAGCAGCTTGTTCACAGTCACTAAATCCAAAAAGATGGCCACCTAACTTTGAACATTTGAGAATTGCCTTACCATGACTTACTTGCTCGTCTTTTTGTATGTGTAGACATGTCTTAGCCCCTGTATTCCATATAAATCCTGCTGGACAGACAGATTCACAAATGTATGGTTTTTCAGCAGATTTATCAGCAGCTTTCCACTTATAATTTTCTTTCTTTACAACTGACAGCCTGTTATTATCAGTGCAAAAGTACTGAACACAACCTTCATTCTCTTTGCCCCCTTTCCAATTTGCATAAGCTGAAAAATTCTTTCCAGAACTTAACCAGGTCCAATATTGATTTGAAACAACACCTCCAACCCAGAATTCAGACAAATCAGGTGAATACTTTGGTAAATATTGTGTTTTACTGCTTGCTTCTTCATTTATATAATTAGCAATGAGAGGCATTATAGTATCGTCATAAATGGAAAGCAATGTTGCCCCCTCCCTTACACACTTAGCAGCAGCTGCTTCAAATGTTTCTGGAAATGGTGATACTCTGATACACTTGCCTCCAACAGAATCATAGTTTACTGAACAATCAGCTACAGGTTTTGCCAAATATTTGGTACAAAATCCATACTCATCAACATTATCATCAAACATAAGTGAAGGATTTATTTTAGTTGGGCACCATATTTCATCTCTTGGATCTTTAACACATGTTTCATACCACACTCTATCATGAAGGAATGGAAACAAGCACATTTTACCAGAACCGGGTCCTTTATATGCAATTTCTCTTTCATCTGGACAAAACTCTCTGTCTAATCCTAATCTATTTTCATCTAGCTTTGTTGGGCACCAGGAAAATCTTTCAGTTTCATTGTAAACACATGAGTGATACAGAATATCAGAACCATCAACTTTGAATGGCAAGTTACAAACTTTTTCATCATCAGTTATAGTTGTTATTATTCTTGCCTCACAAGCATAACCCAATGGATTATTATAGTCATATTCACTATCACACTTTTCTGCAACAATTTTACCATCTTTATCCATCATGATACATGCTTTGTCTGTGTAGCTGCTTAAGTCTGCAATGGTTACAGAAGTTATTGAACCTTGGTCTTCTATGACAGACTCCAAATAATAAGCTCTTGACAAATCATTATATTGAATTGTAGGTTTAACATCATTAATATTTGTGCTAAATGCTCCCAGAGCAATCCAAGAGTTCTGGATGCCACTAGCATATCTAAAATGTTGATCCCCTGGTTTGATAAACTTTGACTCAACTTCTGCTAATTGTTCAGATAGAGCATAATCCCTTGGCTGGTACAATCTGCTTCCAAATCCAAGACATATTTCTTCTGCCTCACTTACACTAGATACTCTTTCACTGTTACCTCTGGCTGACATGTGATAGCAACTGCCTGTCATGAATGAAAAACCAACAGGACAATTCTGAACCTCACAATCGTCAGCACACAAACCAATGTTACCAGCACCTTCAATGTGATTATAATTCAGATCAGTTTTTAGACTACACCATGGAGATTCAGAATCTAATGAAATGCACTTGTCATAAAGTCTTCCTTTGTAACGGAATGGGAAGCTACAAACTTTGTTATCTTTGGTTACACATTCAGTGTAATGGCATAAAGCTCTATACAAAGCCCAATTAAATGTACCAGGACGTATGCCCCTTGCAGCAGAAGTAGGAGCAGAACCAGATGTTTTTAATGTCCACCAATGTCCAGGACTAACTTCTCCACCATGCAAAGGTTCTAAATCGTCTTCACTGATAATTTTCATATTATTTGATGTAATAACCTTGACTTCATTATTTGACTCGTATTTTCTCCAACCTGAAAGTTAAATATTTTAGAATTCAGTTTCAGGCGCTAACCTTCCATTTTACTCTTTTTCCCTCTATCTTCTAAACCTAGAGAGCTCTTTCCCTACCATTGCACAACATACAGTTCCAAGTCCAACGTAAGTAAAATTATTTAATTATATTAGTAATATGAGGGATGACACTAACTTTAGTTTACTAAATAATCTGGGGAAAAAAACATGAGTGATATCTTACCTGTAAACAGTTCCTGATTAGCATTTGCAATCTTTCCAAAATCAAAGATTGCCTGTATTTTGTCTGTTTCTGGAGGAATGTTGTATAGTCGTGTTTTATCTCTCAAACAAACTTTCTCACCTGAAATATCACTATCAAAGTAATTTTCTAATCTCATTTAAATATGATGTTATTATCACAGATTCATTTTGTCTTTGATAATTCATACCTGCCCAATAGTCTGGTTTCTTTCCAAGACCTTGACTTATTTTAAGACAAGTTCTACCAAGTTGATGAATCCAGGTATATCCTGGCGGACACAGGGGTGATACATCACATATTACCTAATAATATGATATGTAAAACTTTGATTATCATAGAATTTACATTTACGAATTGTTCTATTTTGGCTACATGAAGTGTGAATAAAACTAAACAAGATAACTTACATTAAACTTACTGTCACAGCTGACAATTCTTCCTTTAAAATCTTCTTCAATATAATCTAGTACTATACAATCTCCAGATTGATCCCCTTCTGTGGTTACTGTAATATCTATGGCAGTTAGATTTTCTCTGTTTAGCTTGTACCATACATTGTCAATTTTCTGTACTCCAATCCAGATTGGCAATAGGTTCTTATTCAATGCATACAATCTAAATGTATTTAAATCAAAATTACTTTAAAATAAGGAAAAAGAAAGACTATTATTTACAAAAATGACTAGATTCTTACCCAACAACATGATTCTGAATATCACTCATAGGTTGAATAATATATTGCAGACTTGAAGCACAAGTATCAACAGCTTCCTAATAATAATATATATTATCTCAAGAAAGTCATAAATATCTTTTAAATCTAACAAAATTCAAAAGCCTGTATTAATTTATTTTTATTATTCATTTCATTTTGTATTTTTTTTGTTAGATAAGCAATATGTATTGGAGAAATTATGATTTAAGAAAAAATTCTTAAAAGATCATTTATTAATTAATTAAATTATTTTCAAGAAACAAACAAGGAGTGCCTGATATGTTTTAGGAGTATTGTGAGTTGTTACACATTGATGGCCCAGAGAAATAATTCCATTATCAGATGGGCAACTGACATGATCAGGTATGTTTTTGTTGTGCCTAATGAAAAGAAAATTCATTGTTTCTGAAAAAAATTTTTATAAAATGTTATATATGCCTTTTTAAATTATCACAAGCTTACCAATTGAATTTGAAATAGTTGCACTTTATTGATTGTGACATGGTTCTATGACATTTTAGATCAGGTTCACCAGTGATATACTTGATCTAGTAAATAAAAATATCTCAATATAAATGTTAATCTGCTTTATTTGTTTTACTTAGAAGATTAAAAGAAAACCTTATTTCCACTGTCAGCATCAAATACAGTTATAAATTTAGCAGCTCGCTTCATAAACACTTGACAAATATCTAAAACAAAAAAAAATAATTTTTTAACAAATGTTTCACTGCATTAGGCTTTTTTTGGTGGGTATGTATCTCCCCCATATCCCTTTTCCCTGATATAACGTTTAATAAGAGTAAACAATTTTTTTTTCTATGTAAACAAAATTGAAAAGGTACAAAGCAGGTGTCATCAAAAAAAGATCCTCTGTTTAAACTAAATAAATAGTCTAAAATAAGAATTATAAGTAAACATCAATATTTTTTAAAATAAATACTTGTGGGTAGACAAATTGGATTATCAGGCATGTTTGCAGTTGGGTACCAGCTACTTGATCCATCTGTCACAATATATTCCAATATCCAGCTCTATATGTAACAATTTACTTTGTAGTAAACTTTAAAGAAAGCCTGCGGCATATTTTTAACCATCAGTATTTCAGAAAGATATTATTTAGTTGATTGTACTTTGTATGATAGCAAAATCTCAAATTTTACAATAAGGTCTTCTGGAAGCAATCTTTAAGTAGGAAAATTTTGAATGTTTAGATGAATGGTAATATCAATTTTAATTTTAATAAATTGATATGTATTATAAATTGAATTATTTCATGTTAAAATAATAATTTACCAAAGCAACACTTTTCTCAAAGTCCAGCTTAATGGATTTTACATCTTTTGCAACATCTGATGTTATTTCTCCAACTTCTATGTTGTTCACATACAACTATAAAAAGATATGCAATTGTCAATTTTTTAAGTGTTTAGTTTTACTGTTTATTTTAAATAGTTGGTTTAGTTACCTTAAACTTTGTATCCTCAGATGTAATGTAGATATTGATGATTCCTGCATTAGATTCTAGTACTGCATCAGTTACATCCACATCATTTAATTTAATATTCTGTTCACATCATTTATTATTTGAATTTTTATTCTACTCTAGTAATTCAAACCTTAAGAAATGGTGATTTATAAAAAACTTTTATTGTACTTGCCCTCTCATGGTATTAAAGTAAAATTAACCAAATATGGTGGAGAGAAGTCAAGTCCTGACAGACTTTCTAATTTTTTAGTATTTCTATATCTGCTAAGATAGGTTTTTAATAATAAATTCCTTGGGATCAGTTGTTGTATGGAAGGGCACTTTAATTTCTCCTGCATCTCCTGATAATGTCAATTCCATTCCTGTAATTATAACAATGTTCATTTATTTGTTGTATGATAAGTAAAAATCTTAATATTAAAAACCCAACCTTTACTGTCTGGGGGAGCATTAGAAAGAATAACAGCTGACAGATGAAGACCACTTAGTTTGTCATTTACAGCAGTAACATCTCCACTTGTTTCAATCAACTTTTCTACATTTGAAAAGATGTAAATTAGGTTTCACATTAATTTGATAATAAAAATCTTATGTGCAAATTATCTTACGTAAAGTTTTCTTTTTTCCGAAGAACTCCTGAGTATCCAGTATATTTGGAATAAGATAACCTCTTGGATCCAGTCGTATTTTGATAGTTGGTGAAGTTGAATATATACTTATTCTCACCCTACCAATAAAAAAGATTTAGAAGTTACTAAAAAGTTTTATTATATTGTATTATTCTTCTAGTTTCGAAAATATGAAAATTACAGCATGGTTTTTTTTGTTGTATAATATAAAAAAATATATTGCAGGATATCTGGCCGGATAGCCTCAATATCTGGTATCTAGCTGGATATTGAAAATAGCTTGATATCCAGCCCAACCAAAATCTGTATATGATTTATTTGAGATAAAACAAATAAATTAATCTTCAATTAAATAATAAACTTACATGTAAGTATATGCTGGCTCTTTTAAATTATAGACAGCATGGCCAACTTCATTTATTTTTTCACTTCTGAAGTTATAATCAGTACTATTCATTCTTGATAACTGATTTACAACAAATGTCCTCCAATTTACTCCAAAACTAGGATTTTCTCCCTGTATGTTAATTCATGAATTTGAATATAACATTTGAAATTTTAATATAAACAGGAAAAAGTCAGCTAAAATTAATGAATAAGAGAATTGGTGTTGTCATCTTAGGAATTTTTTTTCCAAATTTTTATAATAACCACAGGTCAATTAATTTCTTTTTTACAATACTTAGGTTAGGTTAGGTTATATGGCCAAGTGCTTGCAGCTAGGCAGGCTAGAGTAAGGACCTGAGCTATGCAGCTAGGCAAGTCAGGGGGCTGAGCACTGCCATGTTCATAATTTAAAGGGAGGTAATACAATTTGAAATTAGGTAAAACAGGTAGATTATTATATAAGAGAATGTTATTATAAATTTTTAAGAGCAACTATTCAATTGACATTATTATTATCTTTTGTAAACCTTTAATAACCATAATATCTAAGAGTAATATTCAAATAATGTTAATTTTCCTCTGTGTATACTGCAACTGATGAAAGTAAAACTGTATGAGTCAACTGGACATCAAAATGAAAATAGTATCCTCCTCTGGAAAAAAAACATATAATTTGAAATATAAGAATTTATATCAATTAAAGGTGGATAATAAATGTCAATTATTTAATGTCAAACCACAATTTATATGAACATAATTTGAGATATATTCATTCAACAATGAAAAACTGTTTAATTTTGTTCAACATTTTAAAACAATAACCTTAGGTTTCTCAATTTAAGTGGAGTTCCAGGGAAATCTATGAAATACCAAGTCTTTAAATTATTTAATACAATTTTTTTAATCATTGGATATTTAAAGAAATATTTTGTGCAATATCTATCAAACTTGCCGGACCAATTTCTGGAAATTTCTTTATTCAACATATGGCATTTGTTTGAGGCTTTTTTTGCTTCAGAGTATATTATCTTTCTCCCCCCCCCCTCACTCGTAGCTTGCTTGGATATAGAGATGAAATGTCCAACCTAAACAATATTTGAAGGTCCAAGCCATAAGTTAAAAAAAATAAGTGTAGATACATGATTTAAAGAATTTGTTCCTGGTAGAATAGTCTCATCTGTTTCATACCATTCAATTCCTGTTTGAACAATCTTAAATTCTACTTCAGCAGATGACAATAAACTCTGAGATCCGGTCCCATACACTAAAATTGCAAATTTCAATCTAAGACACATATTGCTATTACTTCAATTTCCTCCTTCCATTTGATCAAAATATGAAAGTATTACGAATTTGATAAGTATGATATATAAATAAACCTACCAATTGGTTTCTCGCAGAAAATTTTTGTATCAGTATTAAAATCTGTTAATGCAATTTGTCCACCAGTCAATTTGAATGCTTTATTGTCCTAATCAGCACAAAAATTTTAAATTAGATTTTAAATAAGTTTGAATTATGTAAAACTGTTAACAAAATTTAAATCGAACATAAAATTTCCAAAGAAATAAAGGCAACCTACATCTTTTTTGTTGTACCATGCTTTTGCAAAAGGTTTATTTTCATCTTTAGTGTTTTCAGCATTTTTACCATAAGGACTGTCATCTATAACATATTTGTTTGATTATTTTTAAACTGAATCTTCTAGTAAAAATAAAATCTGTATATCAAAAACTTACAATATAAAGGATGATAGCCCAGAATATAAGATCTATCTTCTATTTGAATAGAACTGAGGTCAGTTTTTCCAAAAAGACCAATATGATAGTCACCAGGAACAGGTCTAGATAAATTTTTAATAATTCATTTAAGTACTTCTTTACTCATCAATTTTACAAAATTGTATATTACCCTCCAAATAAAGTAGGAACCATCTCCTCATCACCAAGGTGTTTTGGCACCCATAGGTTTGCTCCAATATCATTGCATTTTTCAGTCCCTTTGTCAATTTTGTCATCTCCTTTGTCTTTGAAACATCTATTACAGGAAATCACATTAAATAATTGTTATAGTAACCCTTTCCTCCTACTCTTGCTATTAATGTCACACAACTGACTTAGCAGCAGTAGTAACTAACAATGTTTTTAACTGTGATGGTATAATGTGATGTGGTTCACCCCGAAACCCTACACCTACCTTAAAGAGAGCAAACAACTGGTTTCTTGGAAAGAAAACAAAGTTGCGGGTTTCATCGTATTTTCATAGTAGCTTTTGAAAGGTTATGTTATGTTAGGATAGGTTGAGTAAATGTTAATTATTAATCCACAGGGTTAGAAAATATGCCCTGCAGGTGAAAATACAATGAAACCTGAAACTTCTTTTTCTTTCCATTATCCAACAACTGTACAAATTGTACTAGTTATGTGAGTTTTAATGCACACTATTGAGTAGAACAAATAAAAATAATTCTTATTTCATTGCAACAATTATCTAATAATGGTGTCCCTGTTTCCAAGTCGTTTCCAATCAGTTTCACATTCTATAAGAAATATACAGTGTGTTTTTTTTATGAGAACTTTTTTGAAAGCAATTTTACCCCACTTATAGTTATCAGAATTTAATGATTAATGGCTTATTTTCTTCGTTTTTTAATGCAATTAATAGAACACCAAAAAAATATCTCAGTTTTTATTTAAAAAGTACAGTAATATCTAAAATTCAAAACTTAGGTGTCAACATCTAAAAATGGTTTTAGCGCATTTTTCTTATGCCTAAATCTTCTACCCTTTGCAAGAAAAAAATTGGATTTTCTGTAGTCGACTTTGGGGGGGCAGTACTCCCTGGTTGAGATATGACCTTTAAACTTTGATATGTTTTAGTACATGTCCCTAATAGTATCTGTATATATTTTTAGCTCTATATCTCAACTTTAAAGTGTTTATCAGCCATTCTTGCAAAAGGTTGAATATTTGAGCATAAGAAAAATGCGCTAAAACCATTTTTAGATGTTGATACCTAAGTTTTGAATTTTAGATTTTACTGTGCTTTTAAATATAAACTGAAATATTTTTTGTTGTTCTATTAATTGCATTAAAAAACGATGAAAATAAGCCATTAATCATTAAATTCTGATAACTATAAGTGAGGTAAAACTGCTTTCAAAAAAGTTCTCATAAAAAAACACACTGTATAATCATAATTATTTAGAACAAATCTTTTGAAAATATAAAAGTTGTAATTTTGTTTCTAACATTTAATTTATTACCTGTAACATAAAAAGAATGAAATAATTCATCCCCACACATATAGTTGGAATTACCAGGACAGGGAACCTGACATTTTCCTAGTAATCAATATAATTTAGTATAATATCAGATATTTTTCATCAAAATTTGTACACAACATTTATTTAACTTAAGCATAGATAAATACATATAATGAAATAATAGTTATCAACTGTAAAACAAAAGTAAGGAATCATAAAGTCAACTAGGACTGTACAAATGCATAATCCCTAATTTGTTTTTAATAATGTGTTAATACTAAGAGATGTTGATAGTTGTTAGTAAAGGCTTTTAGATCAAATTTATTTGATAAAAATAAAATTGATGAAAAAAAGTAAAAAAATAACAATAAGACAAGAGGAAAAGATAGTGATTAGATATTATTGAAAGAAAAAAGATTACAGTATTGAGTCTAACTTATTTACAAGTGCTAATTAGATCAATCATTACTTATTTTTGTATAAGGATAAATATAAAAAATTACCCTTTTGTTCAACTCCCATTACAGGTTCAATGTGTGGATAACAATGACATGTTCCTCCATTTATCATGGATGCAAATCTTCCTGTTGCCTGATCATATATTTGAGATTTATTCATATATTTGGATATCTTTATAAAATATCTTATTTACATAAAATATCTTATTTGTGAATGAACTATTTACCTTGCAGTGTACCAAACATTCCAATGGTTCACTTTTAGCAATTCCTGTATTTTCTGTATCAATCATGGAGTAACAACCCAAATATATTGGCAAATCTAAATGTATGTAGTTTTAAAAATTTAATTTCTAATTAAGTGTAGTATTCAGTCTTTATGGATACTGCTTGAGTTCTTTTATGATGGTCAGACGTACAGACTCCCTAGTATAAATAAGCTCTGAGAGGTGGGCCTTACTACATAAGCAAAACCACTTTTAATAATCTACCTGTTATAATTTCTATAGGTGATATTAGGAAGGAAGCATGCGTATTAGGCTCTGTTGTGACAACAACATCCCAAGGAGGTGATGGCAGGGGTACAAGAGGAATAATAACTAAAACGAATAATTGATATTTATAACTGACCCCATTGTTCATCAAAATTAAAAAAGGGAATTTATTGCAGACAGAACTGAGTTGGGTTTTAAAATAGTTTTTTACAACTTTAAGAGAAGTAATGCCGCAACAATAAACAGGATCACAGCATTTTTGCTTTTAAAGTGGCCAAGTTTTTTCTTTTTTTCTTTAAAATTTATTTATTTTTTTACTTGGCCACACTGTTAAAAATAATTTTTTTTTTTAGCATCAGGTAATACTATATATTCTTCACATTAATGTATAGTATCAATCCGTACGTACTAGGAAAAAAACCTCATTACAATACAAGGAAGTTTTCAATGCTGTATTGAGAATTAGGTAATGTTCTGTGAAGTAACATGTAGTACTAAATAATGTATTTGTCTGTAGAGTATTATCCAATACGCTCTTGGGAATAAAATTCAGTACGGTAGAAGTAATTTTTCATTACCCTCCTTCGCAATTGTTGTTACCCTCTATCATAATTTTTGATACTTTGTAGAGTATGAAACGGTTTTACTTTGTATGAAAGATCAGTTTATAATATATGATTATTATATGTACATATACATTTTGTTATATCAACAAACATACCAAGCAGAGCCATAAAACATTAATTTAAATGTAAATTTAGTAAAAAAATTACTTTAAAGATGTTTAGGACTAAACATTATCCTTAAAAATAAAAACTATGGTCAGTCATAATTACAAAAAACAAAATTATAAATCTGAGCATAAATTGTAACATTTCATCTTTGTCTAAAACGACCAAGCAGAAACACTTCCATGAGAGGTGTGCACGAATGGTGTCTGTTTCAATTATTCTTTACAGTACAGATTCGTACCCTAGAACGTATGAATAGTTACTATTTTAATCAACCGTTCTCTTGCGTATTGTCTGATACGCTACAGCATATGAAATAGTACTAAATCAAGAAACATTTCTACAGCGTATTTTCCGATACCCTACAACGTATAAAATATTACTATTTTTATAAACTTTTCTACAGCGTATTCTATAGTACCCTAGAGCGTATCAATCGATACTAAAAAATTTATGGGTTCTGTATAGTAATAATTATTGTGTTATATAGTATTACATAGTGTTATATATTAATTATATAGTTGTAGCGTACTTACGGGTCCAATACTCTCCAGAGTATCAATTGATACTAAATAAAAAAATTATTTTTAACAGTGCACTTCAAATGTGAAAATGTTGTGAAACTGTTTATTGTCACAGCATTACTTCTCGTAATAGACGTAAAGTAACTATTTTAAAACCCACCTCTGTTGTTTACATTTTGTTATATACTAGATAATACTGGCAATGTAATTTGAGACAAATTTATCTGGTATTATAATTTTTAGAAAGCTAATTTTGATAAAAGAATTTCATAATTAACTTAATATATGTTTCGTCATATTCTTCACATTATACGAGGGAAGAATTTTTTACACAAATTAATTTAGCCAGGAAAAACTTAATCCTAAAATATGCGACAATTTATAGCTGACTCATAATACGAAATAAAAAAATTCTGCCCTTACGTAACAAAATGTTTACAATTTGAACCAATGCAATCTCTGGTATGTTTCTTTAGTTTTCTCCTATTGGTGGAATCAGACAGTATGTCTCTTGAGTAACTCTATTCTTATTAGAAAACATAAAAAATATGATAAAAATGTGATACCTGGAACATTCATAGATTTTGCACTTCTTTTAATACTAATTGTCTCTTCAACTGTTCCAATCTTAACTTTAACATCTTGGTCTTCTTCACCCCCTTGACCAGCTGCACGAAAAAATCTATAAAAAAATTGTATTTAGTATTAGAACATCTTATAATTCATTTTCTACCTAATTCTTACCTAGCCCAAAACTTAATGTAAGCACTAGGTTGAAATGTTGTCATATATTCATCAGTTAAGCCTAAATCTGCAGCAGAGGCTACAGATTTTGTCAATTCATATTTTGTCAGTAAAGAACCAGGGTCATGACAATGACCACCATGTTCAACAAAATATCCATCTGCACCTCCACCAAGTCCGGCATTGTCTGAACAGAGTCAATATTTATATGACTATTATATTATATGGGAAATAAAAGAATATTCAATACAACTGATATTTTCAGGATTTTATGCAAAGGGAAATAAATCTTAAACTTTGGGGTATAATTTCCTTGATTATAATTTCCAATATTATGTACTCAGGAAACTAATGGGATAAGACAATGGCTGATAATGTTCTTTTTAATGTTTTTTTCCTCTTAAAATTCTCATTTTTCTGAAACTAAATATATACCTTTAAATGTTTGACAAAAGTATGCTTGATTATTTTCATCCGAACCGCAGCCAACTGACTCCATAAATTTCCAATGTGCATATTTAAAAGACACACATCTTGCAGATGCCTGAATTATAAGATTGTCAAAATTAAGCAGTTAGGAGGTTGAATCCCATTTAGAAGAAGCAGAAATATAATCTATGATTTCAGTTTGACCCTCTAAAAAACTTAATGTATAATACCAATTTCCCCTCTCTTGGTAATGATATCATAAAGGCCCACATGATTTTTGTAATCTACCATTCCAATTTGCCACTCTTGGTGATGAATATATGATTTAGAAATAAGCAATATATACTCCCATATCATTTCAAAACTGATCCAGTGTAATTAGAACTGGTTCTCAGCCATATGTAAAAATATTGTCTATTTTATCTTTAAACTTTACATTTTTATATCTGCGGAAAGCTGTTTATAATACAATATACGATGCAAAAATTATCCATTAAACTTTAAAATTTATAATTATTTACCCCTTTAGGATGTCCAGCATTCCATACAAGATCAGGAGTTAAATAATTAGCCTAGTTCACTAAATATAAATATTATTAATATTTTAACAATTTGCAGCTGTGTTTAGTGCCATAGGAAAATGGGGATAGATGTCACCGCTTTTGTCCTACCTTTTCTATTGACATCATAGTAAATGGAAAGAGAAAGGGAAGGGGGGAAAAAAACCTGGAAAAATAGATGAGGTATAGTGTTTTTCCTGACCTCAATAGAATAGGTAGGCCAAAAGCAGTGACTCTATCCCCATTTTGCTAGGATTCTAAAGACAGCTATAATTTGTGTATTTGCATGAAATATGAAAAATGTAAATTTTGAATAGATTTTTCTGTTTTTTGTTAAATTGTTATATTATACATTTACTACTTTGTATTATAGATAGTAAATATCCAATCTAAAGCAAAACTTACCAAAAAAAAAAACACAATTATGAGATCTCTTGCAATTTTATGGTGAAAGTGCAAATAACTTTTTGTTTAAGAGAAAAATATTTTAGTGTTAATAAGATTTTTTTTTATTTTACTTAATTTTATGGATTGAAAATACTTAAAAATACTTTTAAAAATTTTTGCAAAAGATCTCAAATGGCCTGAGGTCTCCATGTTCCTTCAACATCTATCCAATTGTATTCACTGGCTAAATGTTACAAAGGTTAAATAATGGTTATTTTTCGCATTGTATTATAAACAACTTTCTGCAGAAATCAAATGTTCAATTATAAGATTATAACCGGTTTTTTAACCCAAAGATGTTGAAGGTGAGGCTAAAAAAACTTTTAATCTTTTGATTGTAAATTTTTATATTTTAGAAAACTGGATATAATACAATGCTAGACACAGTTTTTTCGTATTGATAAGAACCAGTTCTAATCTACCAGAGATTAATCAGTTTCGAATGAATACAAGAAAAATTTTTTTTTTAACATGGCTCTAAATTACAATTAATTATACTTGAATAAATCCATTTCTGAGCCTTACTGAAAAAAAAACTTGCATTAAATTTTTTAAAGAAAATATAATTTTACAGAGTGTTTTTTTATGAAAAAAATTGTGTCATGGAAAGAAAACGAAGTTATGGGTTTCATTGTATTATCACAGAAGCTTTTGAAAGGTTATTTTAGGTTAGGTTAAGTTAATGAGATGTAGACAGACTTGCATAAGTTAATGATAGAGTAGATTCGATATTTAATTCAAAATACAAACAGTTTTTTATGTATTTATTTATATTGGATTAAATGCAGTTTTTGGGTAAATAAGATTAAATATGTATACTTTATTTAGCAATGGTTATATGGTTAAATATATTAATAATTCAAACTATTGATTATTTAAGCTGGAAAGTTCTGAAGTAGCGGGATGTCTGTTTGTATGTCAGGACACCAAAGCAGTAGGATGGCTGTCTGTTTAATTAATACAAATGTATTAATTAACTATGCACTTTGAAGGGGTGGAATATCTGCCTGTGCAAACTCGTTAAAGTAGTAGGATGTCTGTAAATAGCTGAATTGGTCTAATAAGACTCGACCCCAAACCAGATAGTGTTCTGTGTAAGGACTCTCAATTGCAACTTTCTGTACCCTGCGTTTGTTTTGAACCTCTAAATATAATTTAGATTTTGTAGAAATTCTCTTAATTATGTCCTACATATTTTTCAGAAATTCCAAATACGACCGAGAAGATGGAGATTCAACAGGCGGAGCTGGCAACAGAAAATCGAGGGGAATACGTGGCTGACGGCCGAAAACCAAATAAAAGGGAGAATAACCGGTTCTTGAACTCTTGGAACAGTTAATCACCAATGTCGCCAAAGGTAATTTTTTCGCCCAATCTTTAGTTCCATAATTTTCATCTACCTTTAAAGCTGCATACAAACTTTGATTCTGTCTTTCCACAGGGTTCGAATTTGGATTCCTGGGAGGAACTAAAACAGTGTCCACCCCCAATCCTTTCATCACTCCCTTAAACACACTGCTTGTAAAATTTGTACCTCTATCCGATCTCAAAGCCCGGAATAAACCATAGGTAGGTACAAAATTCTCCAGTATAGCTTTCACAGTTGTTTCAGTCTTAGCATCAACCAGCGGACATGTAAATACATACCTGGAAAATAAGCAAACCATGATTAAGACAAACTTAACCGTCTGTCCCTGATGATAACACGGAGTCCAAGGACCAACCAAGTCCACTGACATATTAGCAAAAACTTTGCTACTTTGGACAGAATGAGTGATAGGTGAAACATGTTTAGGATTACTTCCAGCCTTTTTCAAACATGTAATACAACTCCGCATTCTCGATTCCACAAACTTGTTCACGCCAGGCATAAAAAATCTCTCATTTATCTTACGTACTGTTTCTTGGACACCCCTATGTCCAGAACCATACCCACCATGAGCTGAATCAAATATATCATTATATAAGGAAAGAGGCACTACTGGTCTCTCGACAAAACCCCCTTCGGCCAGCATCTGTCTGAAAATTACAACCCCTTCTAATACATACATATGGCTAATAAGATTGTACAACAGCTCCTTCCTGCCAGATAACTCAGCCCTCATAAGAAGACAACTGTCTCCTTTCCAATATCCATAACCTTATTTCATTTAGGATCTTGTCCTGTTGAAGACTGCGCTGCCAGACAAACTCAACATCCACTTCATCATCTGCAGAATGTACCTGCATTATGGTATAGATTTGATCCAGAAATGGTGAATCATCCAGGTAAGGATCCAAAATTTTATTATCTGTCTCTTTACACTCCTTACAATCCTTCAGTTGATGTTCCTTACAATTTAATTCAGATCTCGACAAATAATCTACATTCACATGCTTAGTCCCCTGTTGATGGATAAGTCAAAACTTTGCAGGAAAGTTATCCATCGATAGGTGACACCATTTATTGATCCTTTAGCCCAACGTTTATAATGCACTAATGAAATACTGTCTGTCCGAACTAAAAATTCACGAAACCTGCAAAAGTGTAAAAAATTCTTTAGGGCATATACTAATGCCCCTAATTCTCCTTTATAAGAAGGATAGTTTTGCTCAGCAGCATTACATTTCTTACTACAGACACCGAATACTCTTTCCACACCATCCTGTTCTTGAGAAATAATTCCTGCAAAATACTGAGAACTATAATCTACATCCACAATAAAAAGATTAGGATTATCCCATTGAGGATAACCTTTACACATCTCAGTCTTAAACATGTTCATAAATTCAGTCCATACTTTATTCAGTTCTTCTGTCCATTTAATAATAGTGTCATTCCTGTGACTATCCAACATGCACGACCTCTTAGCATAATCAGCAAAATATCCTCTGTAATAATTGGTAAACCCCAAAAACTTCTGTAACTCCTTTCCTGTCCTAGGCTTGCCCCAATCCTTAATCCTTTCCAAATATGCAGGATTCATTTTCAACCCGTAGGCACTAATAATATGCCCCAAATAATGGCATTCTCTAGTCAATAAATCACACTTATCCAAATTCAATTTTAGGTTGACCTGCCTGAGAACCTGGAACAACGCCTGTAAATGCTCCACATGCTCCTCCGGACTGGCCGAGAACACAATCAGATCGTCCAAATAACTGATACAGAATCCATACATCCCTGGTAAAATGGACAACACCTTATCCATCAAAGCACAAAACAGGCTGGGTGCATTACACAACCCAAATGGCAACCTGGTAAACAAATACATCCTGTTCGCTGCACTAAAAGCTGTCAACCGTTTTGAATCCTCATCCATCGACATCAAATGGTAAGCACTTGTCAAATCAAGAGTACTGAAAACCTTGCCAGAACCCAACTTAGTCAGATTATCAGAAATCAATGGCAACGGCCAAGCCACCCGCTTAGTCACATTATTCAAATTTCGAAAATCGATGACAAACCTCAGCTTCGCCTCTGCTCCAGGTGCAGCCTTCTTCTTCACAGCAAAAATAGGACTGGACCAATCTGAAAAACCCTCTTCAATAATGCCAGCGTTCAACCATTTGGTTAACTGTTCTTTCAACTTAGCATCGACCTCAGGGTTCAACGGAATATTTCTGGCCTTCACAGGTTTAGCTCCAGGTAGCAATTCTATGTTATATGTCATTAATCGGCAATCACCAATATCTGAATCATTCATTGAAAAGATATCAAAATTTTCCAAACAAATTTTAATAATCTTCGGTTTCAATTCTGGATTTTCTTTAATCATCTGATTTTCATCTAACTTCAATTTTTGAATAATAAACTGAACTCGTTCATGCATTTTCTGTCCCGATAACTTTTCTGGCTTATCTAACTCATTAATTGTTTTATTACAGGTGATATCCGGATTGTCCATAACAAAACAATGCCCCATCTTCACATTTCTAAGCAAGGTAATAGGTTTTATTGACGCATTAACTACGTTAACCACACAGGACCCATCTTTCCGTGGCTGATACACTCCCTCAATAATCATAATCCCATTACCACTTGTCATCTTAGAAGAATTAGGTGACACATACCAAAACCCATCATTCTTTAATCCGGTCACATGCACAACAGCTGTAGATCCTCCGGGATAAAAAATAGTTTTATCCAGCAACTTCACATTATACTTCGTTGAATATAACTCTCCAAACCCACCCCCCTCCTTTATCCCTGGCAAAGTAGGTTTAGATGGAATTTCAGAATTCATTCGTCTGGACAAAATAAGAATTTTCTGTATCTCTGCCACCACCTGTTTTTGTAGACAGGAATTAATAGGAACAGATTCCCCACAAAATTCAAATTTATCCTCCTCCAGACAGATATTAATTTTATTCTTTTTCAGGAAATCAGAACCAAGATTCACCAACTTACTCGTTACCTCAGGTACATAAAATATTTCCGTAAACACAGCTTGAGTTCCAGCAAATCTAAATTTCAACTCAACATATCCAATAATATTAACTTTCTTTAAATCTACTGAATATGCTGATAATTTAGCAGGACAAAAACCAATTCCATGTTTATCAAGAATTTCTCTAGATATTAAAGAATTAAAATTATTTCCTGTATCAATAATTCCTAACTCCTCCACTGTAATATCAGCTCCTGGCACAAAAAACTCTAAATCCGCACAAATAGGCATTTTCTTTATCTTCAAAAACTTCACGATCCCTTTAAAGCCCTAGTAATTTCTATCACGGTACCTTCGGATTAAAATCTCAATGCCGTATTATAGATAATTAATGTATATCCTTAATTAACTAATTTTAAATTTCAGATATAAAGCCATCATTCTACAACACCGCAGACAGCCCTCCGTCCACCATTAGCCGCCAACATACTGTTCCATTTATGAAGTCCTGCACAGCTTGCAGATCACCGGCATCCCACAACTAGACACCAAGCTCCTTGTCATACAAGTAAGTACCTCTCAAAGTTTTAATATTCACTACAACTTTACTTAGGTACCTATCAAAAATATAGTATATAGTAAATATATATACATATAGTAAATATATATATATATTTTTTCATTGACAGCCACTAGCACGATCACACCTTGACTGAAGAATAAACAGGACAGAAATACTTTATAAAGTTGAGAGCAATTATCTGAATACAAGACAGCAAAAATAACAAATTACACATAGCAAAAAAAAAACTCAATTATAGTACTATAACCTATATAATATATGCGAATAAAAGAACGACATATAAATCTCATTCTAGAATGAAATTTATATATCGAATCAATCATTATCTATTACATAGGATATTGCTGAAAATTGGTCCTAGCTATGTCAGCAATCATAGCCTCATACTGTTTCTCATCTCTGCTCTTTTCAGAATCCACAACAGGCCCCACCTGAATGACTGTTTTCTTCAAAAACTGCTCAGGTATTACCCTATTATTAGGCACTCCAGGCCCCTCTTTCTTTTCATTGCCTGCCAAGAAAAACCTAGCCTTGGTCTTTCCTATGCAAGAATCAGGAGCAGGCGGCTTACCATCCCTCTTCTGCCAGCAATTAGCTACTACATGTCCTTTTTTCCCACAATACCAACAGATCATACTCTTAGCCTTCGAATTCAGAGCCCCAATCACATTCTCAACCTGATCCCAAGGAATATCGTCATCTCCCTCAATCCACGCATTATTATCGCCAATCTCAGTCCTGTCATCCAAATCAGATACATGCACCTCACTGATTACAGGCCTAGATTTTACCTCCCTGGATTCCTCTAATTTCAACCCTTCCATAGCCTGAGAATAACAGGACGTTACATTTTCAGGTGAAATGTGTCCAGAACGAGCCCAGCTTATGTAATGCTGACCTCTGCGAATCAAATAAGTCAAGAAAGCGCTGTAATCTTCCAGGTAATGCATAGATTTAATGAAATTGGCCATATCCCTAGCTAGATCAGAAAACAACAAATTCTTAGCCACATTATTATAGAAATCACACCAAGATTGTCTAGAAATATGACCAGGATGCATAAGCCTAAACAACCGTAGCTTCGCATTGAAGAACACATCCACATTTTGACCACTCTTTTGTTTCAGGGCATAGAAGTACTCCGTCGCAGTTTCAGTATCCGCAAAGGGTATCACCAACCTTCTTATCAACAGGTAATAACCTAAAGCACTTAGAGAAGCATTAGCTTCCGGCGTAATTAGCCTCCCCATCTTCTTTCCTTTGCACTCAAATATCTTATTGTACAAAACGTCCTTGAAAAGCATGGGATCCTCCAATTTTGCGAACCGAGCAACCCTCCATAATGATAGGAAATAATCTTCAAAATCAATGTTTCCATCCCAAAATGGAGCATCTCGCACAAAATCACTATCCCACTTGACTCCTCTTACCAGACAAAACTCCTTAAACTGTTCCTCTACAGTCTGTTGACTTACACTACCACCGGCCACCTTTTTATAAGCCTTAAGCACTTCAGCCCTTTCCTCAATTAAAGGAAATATATCCAATAATTGATTTTCATATTCGGTCAAACAACTCTCACGTACATTCATCCAATTTCCATTCCCAGCTGGACCCAAAAAATCAATTTGCGAAAACTTCAGATGTCCAGGAGCACTTTTTACCCTCTTAGCCTCGAAATTGGTGGAATCCAATTTAGCCTCCACACTCAATCGATTAATAAAAGATGCATTAAATGAATCATCCCCCGTCGATTTGACTGTAGCTACACTAGCCCCCATACTTGTCTCATACAAAAAACCGCTAATATCCCCGTCCGGTGGCAATTGTGCCACCTTTTTCTTGATAGTAGCCAAATCAACATCATAACCTAATTTCTTATGCTCATCTGAATTCTTGAACTCTTTCACCTTATTCTCCAGCCGTTTATTCGCCGCCGTTAGCTTATCCACTTGACTCTTGACAGTCGTATGCTCCTTTAACATTGCCCTAACGTATTTCTTTATACTTTCAGGCACAACATCATTCTCCACGTCGCCCAACGCCGACTCCACATTTGCATTAGCACCTGCACCTCCTCCTCTTCTTCTTCTGAGGCGTTCTGTACCGATAGTACACTGCCTACTGCTCGTGCTTTAACGTCTTGTGTCTGGCCAGGTTTGCTACTGTGATCATCATCCCACAGATGTCACATCGGGATCTTCTTGATGGAGGTCTTGGTCCCGGTGGTGGGGGGTTCTGCCCCCCGCATGTTCTCCTGTGCCTTGCAAAGTTGCTGGTTGTGGTCTCCCTTCCACAGTCTCCACATCTCCTCCTGTTTGGATCCTGTGAGGCTTCTCCCGAGCAACTTTTCTGGTGGTTTTTCAAATTTCCTTCTGCTTCAAACTCCTGGTTACATAATTGACATTTGAATGTAACCTTGTTCTCAGATCTTTCATGTAGTCGTCTTCTATGTGTAATAAGTCCAGCTTTGCTCTTGCAGATCTTTTCACAGCCTTCAAATTCGCATGTAAAACCTGGCATTTCATCAGGTTCTTCTGGTCTCGGGTTTCTCTCCATTCTACCATCTGTCCATGTCTTACCTCTGCTGTTTTCCCACTTCTCCAGGTGGTCCATCCTGGCCTTGACAATGGCTTTCCATCCTTTCCTGTCCTTGGTTAGTGTTCCAATATTGGTCCAGTCAATCTGTGCCTCTCTTAAGATGTTTTTCCAGTACAAGATAGTCTTTCTCTTCTTTCCTGGAACTTTCTCTCTGGTCTCTAGGTCTTCCATCCAACCTAGCACAACTGCTTTTACTGTTCTGTCATCTTTGAGTCTCATAACGTGACCTATCCTCTCCAGCACTCTTTTCTCTATCTTCCATCTCAAAGATTTCACTCCAAGGTCTTTCCTTACATCAAACATGTTTTTACCCTCCCGTTGCATCTGAATTAGGGGGGGGCCTGTCCTTCTGCTCCATATCTGTCTGTACTTCTTGTCCATCATACTCTGTAGCTTCTTGATCTCTCCTCCATGCCAGGTTCTTGCTTGGCAGTCAAACAGGACTGTGCTCTCCACACATGCTTCCACAATCTTGGCTTGACTCCTCTTGGACATCTTGCTACCTTTTAGTCTGTTTTTCACTTTCATCCAAGCTGCTCCTCCCCTTTTCATTCTCTGGCTTGTGTCATTTTTTTCACCCATCCAACTTCCCAACATTCTAATTTTCTCACTCTCTTCTGTTCCGAAGTCTAGATGTTCTTCTTTGTCATCATTGTTTCTCTCTTCAAATTTTGCCATTATTCGTTTTGTTTCATCTACTCCTTGTTGTAGTTCATTCTTCTTGCCAACTATCGTCGTATCATCCGCAAATAGTCCTTTATCAATTTTGATACGTTTGGCTTCTGAGTTAGGTTTTTCCCATCGGCTTGTTCCTGGGAAGCAGCTTCCAGGTACAAATTTAAAGTTTAACCCGTATTCCATGTCTGTCTCCTCTGCTTTGCGTTTCCTGGACTTAGCCGCCAGTCTCATCACTGCTTGGTGAAAAATGTTGAAAAGTGGCGGTGAAGAGGGGCACCCTTCCCTTAGTCCTCTTTCTGGCACCCACGATTCACTTTCACCTGATCTGCTCTTGATTCTGTACTCTGTACACTCATGTAGGTCTTGTAAAATTCTCAAAAATCTCTCTCCAATTCCATACTTTTTCAGGATTTGCCAGAGTGCTGGCTTGTTAACCCTGGGGTAAGCTTTCCGGAGGTCCAAAAGTCTGGCAGCAGGTCTCTCACCTTCAGGTATAGTTTCTCCTGCCTTCTCTGCTCGCTTGAACAGGTCTCTGGTGTCCTCCTGAATCCTTACCATGATCTGTGTCACGTCCGCTGTAGATCTTTTCTTTCTGAATCCTGCCTGGTCGTCATCTAACAATTTCATTTCTTCAGCCCATATCCTTAATCTGCTAGCAGCTATTCTGGCGATTATTCTGGATCCCATTGCTAGTAAGCATACTCCTCTGTAGTTGTTGACGTTGTTTTTGTCACCCTTCTTGAACAGTGGAATCACTTGTCCAATCTTTAGTGAGTCGTCCCATTCCTCCTGTCCCTTCTCCCACATGTCCTGAATCATTGTGACTAGTTTATCTATAAGCTCTGGTCCTCCATTTAACAGGTATATCAGTCTGACTCCGTCTTTTCCTGGTGCTGATTCACTCATCTCTTTCATTTGTTTCAATATCTCTTCTCTTGGTGGTGTTGTGTTTAGTAATTCAGCATATTCTCTGGCTTCCTCTGTGTTACTGATGTCGTCAATAAGATTTATTATGTCCTCTATATCCTCTGGATTGTTTTCGAATCTGTCCTTTGAGATAGCTTGGAAATGTGTTTTAAATTCCTCTGTTGTGATGTTTGTAGTCTCTGGTGTTCTGGTGATACCTCTTAAGCCTAGTTTTTTAAGATGTTTATAGACTGTTCCTTGATCTCCTCTCTCTCCAGCATCTCTGCAGTCATTTAGTATCTCTTCCCACCACTCTTTCTCCCATCTAGATGTTTTCTGTTTCAAGTCCTTTCTGGCTTCTTTAAGTTCTTCTCTCACTGGCTGTCTTGCTAATTCTATTCTTTCTTTTTCTCTTCTAGTTGTTGCTGCTCTTATGTCGGACGTCAGTTGATTTCTTCTCTGAACTGCTCTTGTAATTCTTTGTCTCATTCTCTCAATCTCTTCATCTCTGCCAATCATCCATGGATTCTCTACATCATCAACCGCATCATCATCCTCCTCCCAATTGTCGGGAGTTCCATCATCATCCTGACTTTCAGCCTCCCGAGGCCGCTTAGGCCGCCGTCCACGCTTGCCTTCACCTTTGCCCCGCTCTCCTTTTTCATCAGCCATATCCGAGCACTAGAACTAGATTCGCCGTGAAATTTAGATCAGAAAAGTTAAAGAGTGAAATTCCACAGAAACCTAAAATTTAAATCAAGTTATAAATATAAAAGATATAACAAAACTGTGAAAAATCCGAGATAAACAATCTTAAAAAGTGATCGAATTCAAATTAAACACCACTTCCCCCACCTTTAACTCTGCAGCAGGTCTAAATAACACGTAGCACAATTAGACTGCGCCAAATGAGATGTAGACAGACTTGCATAAGTTAATGATAGAGTAGATTCGATATTTAATTCAAAATACAAACAGTTTTTTAAGTATTTATTTATATTGGATTAAATGCAGTTTTTGGGTAAATAAGATTAAATATGTATACTTTATTTAGCAATGGTTATATGGTTAAATATATTAATAATTCAAACTATTGATTATTTAAGCTGGAAAGTTCTGAAGTAGAGGGATGTCTGTTTGTATGTCAGGACACCAAAGCAGTAGGATGGCTGTCTGTTTAATTAATACAAATGTATTAATTAACTATGCACTTTGAAGGGGTGGAATATCTGCCTGTGCAAACTCGTTAAAGTAGTAGGATGTCTGTAAATAGCTGAATTGGTCTAATAAGACTCGACCCCAAACCAGATAGTGTTCTGTGTAAGGACTCTCAATTGCAACTGTCTTTAATACATGTTCTCTTTACTCTTCCATAATAATTGAGAGTAATTAAAGAGTAATTAAGAGTAAAAACTTAAACTTGTCTGCAACTTAAATATATAACATTAAGTAAATCTTAATAATTGTCCCGCAAGGTTATAAAACATACCCGCAGGGGCTAGAAATAGGAGAAAAGCTACTGTGAAAATACAACAAAACCCACAACTTAGTTTCTTTCCAAGATCAAAAAACTTTTCCTTAATTTTACCCACATATCCCTGACAAAACTGATGTAAAAACCCAAAGCCAATAAAGAAAAAAAAGGGTAAGCAGGTTAAATTATTATTTTAAAGATTATAATGATCTGAAAGCTTCTTAAGATATCAAATTTAAATGTGATGTTTTGATATATTATACCTGATTTGTTGTAGTATAATCCAAGCTACCTGATTTGTTGTAGTATAATCCAAGCTACCTGATTTGTTGTAGTATAATCCAAGATACCTGATTTGTTGTAGTATAATCCAAGATACCTGATTTGTTGTAGTATAATCCAAGATACCTGATTTGTTGTAGTATAATCCAAGGTACCTGATTTGTTGTAGTATAATCCAAGATACCTGATTTGTTGTAGTATAATCCAAGCTACCTGATTTGTTGTAGTATAATCCAAGGTACCTGATTTGTTGTAGTATAATCCAAGGTACCTGATTTGTTGTAGTATAATCCAAGATACCTGATTTGTTGTAGTATAATCCAAGGTACCTTATTTGTTGTAGTATAATCCAAGATACCTGATTTGTTGTAGTATAATCCAAGCTACCTGATTTGTTGTAGTATAATCCAAGGTACCTGATTTGTTGTAGTATAATCCAAGGTACCTGATTTGTTGTAGTATAATCCAAGATACCTGATTTGTTGTAGTATAATCCAAGCTACCTGATTTGTTGTAGTATAATCCAAGCCAACTTATAGGCTTACCAAACCCTTTCCATTTGGGTGTATCTTGAATGAAATACAAAATATAAAATTAGGGTTGGGCCAGATATCCGGCTGGATACCGGATAATAAAACTATCCTAATACTGTATATATCCGGCTGATTTATTTTGCTGCTAATCAAAATAGAATGAAAGATGTCTATGAGATTACTCAGAGCATTGCAGGTAAAGTACACAAATCAGGATCACACATCAGGGACAAGGATGGTTCACTCCTTAAAACTGATGAAGATATTCTAAATAGATGGGCAGAGCACTTCACTGAACTGCTGAATCTTCCAGTTCCAGAGGAAGAAACTGAGATTCCACCCTCAGATGCACTTGACATTGACTGTCGAGCGCCAAATCTATTGGAAATCAAGGAGGCCATTAAAAGTTTGAAAAATAACAAGGCCGCTGGACCTGATAACATCCCAGCTGAGGTCATAAAAGCAGACCTAGATACATCTGCTGAGGCATTCCTACCTCTGATCACAAAGATATGGAATGATGAGTTATGCCCAGAGGACTGGAAGAATGGACATATCTCAATACTAGCCAAAAAAGGAGACTTGACCCAATGTGGAAACTACAGAGGGATAATGCTCCTTTCAGTACCTGGCCGTATCCTTAGTAAGATTCTTCTTAATAGAATAAAGAAGAAGGTTAATGAAAAGCTAAGACCTAATCAGGCTGGATTTAGACCAAACCGTTCCACTATTGATCAGATAACCTCTCTAAGAATCATCATAGAGCAATCCAAGGAATGGAACTCTGAGCTTTTTGTAAACTTCATTGACTACAAAAAAGCATTTGATTCTTTAGACAGAAGATCTCTCTGGAAAATCTGCCGACACTATGGCATTCCAGAAAAGATAATCAATATCATTAAAGCTATCTATCATAAAGGAGGTGGAAATGTAATGTATAAAGGTAAACTATCAACCTTTTTTGAGATTGTAACAGGCGTCAGACAAGGATGCCTTCTTTCTCCCTTCCTTTTCCTCCTTGCCATTGACTGGATCATGAAGAACTGTGAAAGTAATGATGGCATTCGCTGGGAGCTATTTGGCAATCCCAAATATTTAGGAGATCTGGACTTTGCTGATGATATCGCTTTGTTAACAAGCAATAGAAGTCAAATGCAAAGAAGGACTAACAGGATAGCTGAAACCTCCAAGAAAATTGGACTAGAAATAAATGTTCCTAAAACCAAAATACTCAGATTAAATGCAAATTCCCAAGAACCAATTACTATTGGAGACCAAATTCTTGAGGATGTAAATTGTTTTGAGTATCTTGGAAGTAAAATTGATGAAGCTGGAGGCACTTTAACAGATGTTAAAGCTAGAATTAACAAATCTAGGACAGCCTTTGCCAGCCTGAACAAAATTTGGAATTCCAACAACATCTCCATAAAGACCAAGTTAAGACTGTTCAAGTCAAATGTTCTCTCTGTTTTGCTGTATGGGGCTGAAACTTGGTTCCTAAACACAGCAGTGGTCTCCAAGCTACAGACATATGTCAATAAATGTCTAAGGAGAATCCACAAGATCTTTTGGCCAAATAAGATCACAAATGCTAAGCTTCTAGAGCGCAGTGATATGTCAGACATTAAACTGACAATAAAACAGAGAAAATGGAGATGGCTGGGGCACACTCTAAGGAAAGGGCATGATGATATAACCAATCAAGTCTTGACCTGGAACCCCCACGTAGGAAAGAGGAAACCAGGTAGACCAAAAACAACCTGGAGGAGGGAACTCTTAAGTGAACTGAAAGAAAAGAAAATTCCATCTTTCAGCAATGCCTCAAAACGGGCCCAAAAAAAGGAAGATTGGAGAACCATTGTGCATGGCCTACGTTCTGCCGAGAACTAAAAGGCAATGATGATGATGAATCCAAGCTACCTGATTTGTTGTAGTATAATCCAAGCTACCTGATTTGTTGTAGTATAATCCAAGGTACCTGATTTGTTGTAGTATAATCCAAGATACCTGATTTGTTGTAGTATAATCCAAGGTACCTGATTTGTTGTAGTATAATCCAAGGTACCTGATTTGTTGTAGTATAATCCAAGATACCTGATTTGTTGTAGTATAATCCAAGATACCTGATTTGTTGTAGTATAATCCAAGCCAACTTATAGGCTTACCAAACCCTTTCCATTTGGGTGTATCTTGAATGAAATACAAAATATAAAATTAGGGTTGGGCCAGATATCCGGCTGGATACCGGATAATAAAACTATCCTAATACTGTATATATCCGGCTGATTTATTTTGCCGGATATCTGGTTATTTGCCGAATATAATTGTTCTATTCATTTTTTAAAAGCCATCAGTTAGTCTGTCAGTGTGTTTACAGGGAAATATAATTTTCTCAGTTGTTATTCAGGATAGATGGCTAATTTTTTTTTGTGAATATTTCCTATGCAATGAACATCCAGTATGTAATTTAAATTGTCCATAAGTTTATCAGTCATGATAAAAAGTTTTCTTCTCCAGTATATTTTTAACAAATGCTCTTTAAAACTCTTTGGCCATATTCCCAACCAGGTTTTTGTGCTTTGCTACATACATATGTTGTCATCCTTGTTGATAATATTAATCAATTACCACCACAACTTGCTATTACTCCCATGCCCTCAGCCCAATAATATTCATTCTCAATTCCAGGATACTAGAAAAAAAAGAGATAAAATGTACAGTAAGACTCACCAAAAAGTATTTTTTAGCATCTGCACAGCCCATATTTCTCAATTAATTATTAAAAGATGCATATGTCCTTGTTCTCTATAGATATCCACATAAGAAGATATAAAAATATGTTTTATGTCAATTAATAGCAGAAATTTTTAGAGCTAAAGTTTTGAAAATGTATTTGAGGAAAAGTAGTTTCCTAAAAAAAATGTCATGCTTAAAATACTTTTTCACTTGTTATAAAAGGCATTTTCGAATAGTGTATATGTGTATTGTGTAACACCCTAACAAAAAGAAATCCTATAAAAATAGTAGCAGATTAAAAGTATACATAAAAAGAAATCAAATACTCTTTATTTTAAGAAGTAGGAGATATTATAAGGTTTGTGGGTAAATGGTTAAAAGAAAAAAAGCATTCAAAATTTCAAAAGGAATTTTTTTATATGTAAAACTAACATATATTTTGTAAACTTGCTCTTCTTTTTAATTTGTTTTTTAATTGGTTGAAAAAATGTACTATACTAATAATAAAGCACTTTTTTCCAGACTTTGGCCTTAAAATCCTTCAGAAATAAATACAAAGAACGAGGACATTTGCATTTTTTAACAATTCATTTAGAAATATGGGCTGCAAAGGCTAAAAAATAGGTCTTACTGTATCTATAGGAAAATCAAAAAGAAAATTTACTTTATTTAAATTTCCAACTAACAATAATATTTACATATTCAAAGCAACCCTCAAAATTTGCCAGTGGTGCAATAGTCAGTAGAAAATCAATCTTGGCATCACTTTCTATGAAGCCAGGTCTGCTGTGCCGTATTTCTTTACATTCTTTGATCTGGTCTTCATCTTTGCCCTAAACAATAGAGATAGTCTAATGTAGGGTTGGGCCAGATATCTGGTTGGGCCGGATATCTGGCCGGATACCGGATATTGGAATTATCTGGATACTGGATATCCGGCTGATTTTTAATTCAGGATATCCGGTTATCCAGCCGGATATTTGGTAATTTGCCAGATACCGGATATCCGGCATTAGAATTTAGCTATATATCTGGTATCTGGCCAACCTTAATCTAGAGATACACTCTAAATCATCCAATAGAAAAAGATTGGAGGACGAACCCGCCCACATTTTTGGTCAGAAAGTGTGCAGATTTTGGTGAGAACGGGCAGTTATTTTTTCATTTTATTTGCATATACAAAGTGTTTGTTAAAATTTCCTTTTAAAATTTTTACATATTATGAGATCAGTTTGATCCTTTATGTATTATATCTATTTCTTGAATAAAATCATAATAATTTTAGCATTTTAAAGCAGGGGCGGCCAAAGGAGAATAAAAAAAATTTCCCCCCAACAAAAAAAAAAAAGATGCCAAAAACTTACTTTTTTACTTTTTTTGTTGGTCATGTGAAGACATTGATGTCCATCAAAATCATGCCATCCTTCTGGACAAGCTAAAAAAATATAATTTCTAGAAGCACAAGATAAAGGGTGTGCAAAAACAATTCGGACATTTTAAAATTTAGATTGCGCGGCTTGTGTTAATAGTAGAAAAACGTTATGCATACCATTAGAACCGCTATAAAGTCTATTTTTTGGATATATAAAAACGATTCCTGTGCTACGTATAGTTTAGGAGCTATGTGGTAAAATGTCCCAACTGGCTTAAAACTTGACTTACGAGTAAATCATTAAAGATTAAATTAAAGGGTATGCAAATAAAAATACGTACATTTTTAAAATTCTAATTGCTCAGCTTGTGTTAATAGTAGAAAAACGTTATGCATACCATTAGAACCTCTATGAAGTAATTTTTTTGGAAATATAAAAACGATTCCTGTGCTACGTATAATTTATAAGCTATGTGGTAGAATGTCCCAACTGACTTAAAACTTGACTTGCGAGTAAATCATTAAAGATTAAATTTTTCCACTTTTCTCATATTTATCAATACAGCTCCTAAACTAAAAATAGCACAAAAATCTTATTTGTATTTCCAAAAAATAGAGCTTATGACGGTTTTAACGATATGCATAGCATTTTTCTACTATTCACACAAGCCGAGCAGTTTGAATTTTAAAAATGTCCGCATTTTTGCACACACTTTTTTTATCTTTGATGATTTACTCGCAAGTCAAGTTTTTAAAGTCAGTTGGGACATTTTACTACGTAGCTCCTAAACTATAAGTAGCACAGTAATGGTTTTTATATTTCCATAAAATAGACTTCATAGCGGTTCTAATGGTATGCATAACGTTTTTCTACTATTTACGCAATTTAAATTTTAAAAACGTACATATTTTTTTATATACTTTAATCTTTAATGATTTACTCGCAAGTCAAGTTTTAAGGCAGTTGTGACATTCTACCACATAGCTCATAAATTATATGTAGCACAGGAATCGTTTTTATATTTCCAAAAAATTGACTTCATAGCGGTTCTAATGGTATGCATAACGTTTTACTACTATTAACACAAGCCGCGCAATCAAAATTTTAAAAATGTCCGCATTTTTTTTTGCATACCCTTTAAATATATCTTTGCATATATCTGCAATTTTTTATTTCACTTTAAAGTGATATTCAAAGTAACATTTTTAAATTCATTTAAACTTTTTTCCCCTTTCAAAATAAGTTTTACCTGGTAAAATATCCATTAAGTATCTTTTATGTCTTGTCAAATCTAGAGTATCAGATGGTTTCACCCCATCAGAACAGGTAAAATCAAGAGTCCAGGAGCTGGGAGGTTGACTTCCTGTTTATTAGCAAATATTATTGAGTTAAGCTGGCAGAAAGGGTTGTCACCACCCCCCCTCCCCCTCCAACAAACTTAAAATTTAAATTTAAATAAGGATTTCCCATATAACTTAAAATTAAAAATTAATAACTATTTTGGGAGAGAGTACCAACAACCTATTTATCTGGAGAAGAAAATTATACCCACCTCCCCCCCCCCCTCACCCTTCATCTCAAGCCCCTCAAAAATTCCTCTATGGTTGAAGCTGTAAGAAGGAGAGTTGATAGATAGATTTAAGTTACCTGTCCAGTCATTTTCTGTCAAAACATTCTGCTGGCTATCATCACATTCAAGAACATAAACATTGTAAGGAGAGCTGGATTCTAGTTTTAAAACCTGAAAAGTTTTATTTTTACTGAGGAAAAACTGGGGATATAGATTTTTTATCTAAAAATCATTATTTTAGTTGTCCTTTACTGGGTACTGGAACTAATGCAAAATTAATTGTCTTTGGCTAATTTTTAAAATTCTAGGTACAAATGCAGATTTGTAAAGCTTATAGTGAACAAAACTCACTGAAATATAACATTTGTTTATTACTATAGATTAGGTTAGGTCAGGTTATATTGGGTACTGGGTAGCCCAGCAAATTTAATGCCCCGCAGGGTTAAGACCCCTACAGGGGATATACATACCAAAAACTAGGCGCCCCACAAAAGATAATTTGAGGGGAAGCACCTCTAATTTCTATATACCTTTCCTGTTTAAAATTATTTAATAACATTTTTTTATTAAGATTTAATTATCTCCTGAACCAATTCAGTTCTTCATCATAAGAAAGCTTCACATTAGTCCTGGGAAGGTTTTTTAGAGATATAATTTGATGATTTTGAGGTATGATTCTGTCCTTCCCTAACCATTCAAATACAGAACCTCTTTTATGGTAGGGGTGCAGCTACTAGTAATTTATATTATTTGTATGTTATTCATCTGGCTAGTAAATCTTCCTTTCAACTTTATGGTAGGGGTGCAGCTACTAGTAATTTATATTATTTGTATGTTATTCACCTGGCTAGTAAATCTTCCTTTCAACTTTATGGTAGGGGTGCAGCTACTAGTAATTTATATTATTTGTATGTTATTCACCTGGCTAGTAAATCTTCCTTTCAACTTTATGCTAGGGGTGCAGCTACTAGTAATTTATATTATTTGTATGTTATTCACCTGGCTAGTAAATCTTCCTTTCAATTTTATAGTATGGGTGCAGCTACTAGTAATTTATATTATTTGTATGTTATTCACCTGGTTAGTAAATCTTCCTTTCAATTTTATGGTATGGGTGCAGCTACTAGTAATTTATATTATTTGTATGTTATTCACCTGGTTAGTAATTCTTCCTTTCAACTTTATGGTAGGGGTGCAGCTACTAGTAATTTATATTATTTGTATGTTATTCACCTGGCTAGTAAATCTTCCTTTCAATTTTATGGTATGGGTGCAGCTACTAGTAATTTATATTATTTGTACGTTATTCACCTGGTTAGTAAATCTTCCTTTCAACTTTATGGTATGAGTGCAGCTACTAGTAATTTATATTATTTGTATGTTATTCACCTGGTTAGTAAATCTTCCTTTCAACTTTATGGTAGTGGTGCAGCTACTAGTAATTTATATTATTTGTATGTTATTCACCTGGCTAGTAAATCTTCCTTTCAACTTTATGGTAGGGGTGCAGCTACTAGTAATTTATATTATTTGTATGTTATTCACCTGGCTAGTAAATCTTCCTTTCAACTTTATGCTAGGGGTGCAGCTACTAGTAATTTATATTATTTATATGTTATTCACCTGGCTAGTAAATCTTCCTTTCAACTTTATGCTAGGGGTGCAGCTACTAGTAATTTATATTATTTGTATGTTATTCACCTGCTTAGTAAATCTTCCTTTTAACTTTATGCTAGGGGTGCAGCTACTAGTAATTTATATTATTTGCATGTTATTCACCTGGCTAGTAAATCTTCCTTTCAACTTTATGCTAGGGGTGCAGCTACTAGTAATTTATATTATTTCTATGTTATTCACCTGGCTAGTAAATCTTCCTTTCAACTTTATGGTATGGGTGCATCTACTAGTAATTTATATTATTTGTATGTTATTCACCTGGCTAGTAAATCTTACTTTCAACTTTATGCCAGGGGTGCAGCTACTAGTAATTTATATTATTTGTATGTTATTCACCTGGCTAGTAAATCTTACTTTCAACTTTATGGTATGGGTGCAGCTACTAGTAATTTATATTATTTGTATGTTATTCACCTGGTTAGTAAATCTTCCTTTCAACTTTATGGTATGGGTGCAGCTACTAGTAATTTATATTATTTGTATGTTATTCACCTGGTTAGTAAATCTTCCTTTCAACTTTATGGTATGGGTGCAGCTACTAGTAATTTATATTATTTGTATGTTATTCACCTGGTTAGTAAATCTCCCTTTCAACTTTATGAATGGATAGAAATTACATTTATCATCCAAATGTTCAAACATATCACAGGCTGGACTCATTAAACAACGTCTTAACATAAAAAAATACAATTTAAACAAGGATGACAAAACCCATGACCAAGCACAAAAATCATAGGTGGACAAAAACAAAATGGAATTAATGCATCATATGTTAAGTTGTAATAAAAAGGGAAAATTTTCACCATACCTAAATTATAGGTATGGTATTATGTAAGTCCTTTGAAGCAAAAATGACTGACTGGCGGCTGCTATTTGGTATTGAAAGCCATCAGCTGTCTACCTTTAAAGCAACCGAGAAAAAAAATCAGATTTCCCCTGTAGAGATACGGACAGACAAACAAAGTCAGTTATAGAGTAGCTTTGCTACTAAAAAAATAATTAAAATAATAATCATCATCAGAACACTAATGATTTTAAATCAATCATTTTAGAAAATTATTATCATTAAAATAGACCTCAATTACAAAATTAAGATCATTATTAAACCATAAATGATTCAAGTATCATTAGATAGTTATAATCAAGAATAATCATTATTGAGCAATGTTTATGACAAATAAACAATTATTGTAGAAGCATATATAGTTATAAAACTTTTAATGAGATATTCTTAATAGTACAATTTCACAAAATAAAAATTGACAATCTTATTAGAATGGAGGGTGGGAGGGGACTTTGGTCTGTCTATTACATTAGTCCCCAAAGTTTAAATTAACTTCCCCTTATTAATTGGCTTAGCAACTTTTGGGACTTTTATTGAATTTTGGTTGCTTGTTTCATTTAGTTGATTGTCAGAACTTTCCAACAACTACTTAATTGTAAAGTACAAAAGGGGTAATTTTGTTTATCATCATTGTTGATGAACATTAATTTATTGGCCATTGTCTTATCCTTTTAGATCCCTGGCAAGATATTTTTTTACCTGGCACAGTCATCTGCAGTGTATATACCAACAATTTTTCGTTTTCCTGTCAACTGTTTGTGCACTGCAAATAGTAAATATTTAGGGTGGGTCGATTTTGGACATTTTTATATAATAACAAAGCGGGAACTTGCACATGGTGGTTTCTAAGGCTTGGAACATACTATTTTGAAACGGACGAAAGTTCCTGATTCTACTCCTCAAGGCCTTTTCTGGGAGCACTATGAAGCCATAGTTCTGATTCAATAAATTTTGACTCCCATTCAAAAAAAGCTATACAATTGTATGTTTTGTAGCCAACGGTTTTTAGACTTAACTTTACATAAATTTAAAATCATCCATAACATTCATAAAAATCATGTGCAAGTTCCTGCTTTGGTCTCAGATGAAAATGTCCAAAATCGATCCCCCCTAATATACATTCATCAATATAAGAAACAATTTATCATTTCTGTATAAAATTATAATTGATTTTGTAATATGCCAGGTTTAAATCATGGAGGGAGGGGATATTGGGCTGTAAATCACGTTATCTTCTTTGTTGGCTAAAAAAAATTATTAAATTCTAATTAAAATTTGATTGATTGGGTTCAAACCTAAAGTGTCAAATTATTTAAGCTAATAATTTTAAGATTTAGTTTTGTTTATAATCATTGGGAATATCATCTATTGCCTAACATTGTTTGAATTCTTTGAAGTTTAAATGATGATCATTCTTGTTAAGTGTTATTACAAAATATCTTATTTTAGTTGGTGAAAATGAAATTAATTTAAAAATTCACCTATAGAATAGTCCACACAATCTAAACAATCACACTCAGCTGAACACTAGGGAAAACAATTTTCTTGTATGTATTTGAAACCGATTATTATCCGGTGGATTAGAACCGGTTCCCATCCATAAGAAAAATGTTTTCTATGAATATAGAAATGTACAATCATCAGATTGAAACCAGTTTTTTTAGCTTGTTCCTTCGGCATCTCAGGGTTAAAAAATTGGTTTCAATCTTATTATTGTACATTTTATATCCGCAGAAATCTATAATATGATGCCAGAAATAACTATTGTGCACATTTAGAATTTATGAATTCAAAGACTAGAATTAGTAAATACTCAGACGGACGTAAAAAAAACGGATCTACTGCAGTTCACGGTAAAAAATTGCTGGTAACGAATATTACCAAAAATCTATGAATTTTAAAGGCTGCTATATAGCTGCCAAACGGCTCAACGTACAGATCATACCCGCACACTATTTTATAAGGCCTACAAATAATCTGGAATAGCCAAGATCTAATGATGCACAGGGAAAGCTTCACTGAAGAAAAAACGTGTAAAATAGGCCTTTTTCGCGCATTTCTCTGCACTGCGAGATTATTATGCATTATTGATTTATGGCTATTCCAGATTATTTGTAGGCCTTCTTATGCCGCTTAAAACAGTGTGTGGGCATGATCTTTACGTTCAGCCGTTTGGCAGCTAGCAGCCTTTAAAATTCATAGATACTAAGATTCTTAATATTAGTGGTCTTTTTGAATCTGTAAAATACAATATCTATGAAACTATAATTGAATATTTTGATTTGCCAAATAAAGCTTTCCTTAAAGAGTGTCTCGCCAGAATAAGTATTCTACACATAGAAAAAGTTGCGTTACTAAATTCTAAATTTAACCAGGATTCACTCGTTATTAATTGGATTAATATCAAAGAAGCCACTATTACGGATTTATGTTCAAATTTTCCCACAATTGAAAATTGCTACTTATTTCCTTGCACTACTTCACCTGAGATTTTTTTAGATATTTTATTAATGAATATTAAGAACAGTATCATTTCTTTTCAAAGTCATTATAAAAGTAAAGCATCAGCCTATAAAAAGGAATTAAAAAAAAAACTTTATAATTTAAAAAACTTACGTGTTCGTTATGACGATGTTAACTCTGAAATTAACGACATAGAATCTCAACTATCCTCTTTTGAAGATGAAGAATGCTTAGCGCTAATTCAAGATTCTAAATTTTTCAATATAATGAATTTAGAAAAGGCAACTCCAGCTTTTGTAAAAATTCTTAAAAACTCTTCAAATAAAAACTGCTTAGCTTCTCTAACAGACAACAATGGACAAAGATTTTCAGATTTACAGGCTAGAGATAAGTACTTAGTTGATCATTTCAAAGCAAAGTTTGAAAATCCTTTCCCCTTAAGTTCTAACATACAAACTTTTTTGGGCAATTTTGGTAATCATCCATTGGTCCAGCAACACAAATTAACTGATATTGAAAGGGATTCTCTCGAGGGGGAAATTACAGACTCTGAACTTGACCTTTCTCTAAAAACCTCTAATCTTACTTCTTCTATCGGACCTGATGGTATTCATATTAAATGTATAAAAAAAATTTTGGTCTTTTCTAAGAACACCCATTAGGGTGGCCTTTAATAAGATGATTACTTTAAAATCAACAAATCAGCTTATGCGATGCTCCAGGATAAAATTAATTGAAAAAAATGGGGATTTGGATCTTTCAAAAATTAAATCACTACATCCAATAGCAAATCTAACACACTTGTACAAACTTTTTAGTGGTGTTCTTGTAAACTGTTTAAAAAAATTTGTAGACAAAGTATGTTATAAAGCTCAGAAAGGCTACAGTTCTAAATACTGCATTCAAGAAGGTCTCATTTACACCTTTGAAACTATTAATAAGGCAATCAAAACCAATACACCCCTTGCTGTACTTAATTTGGATTTTTCTTCAGCGTTTGACGCTATAGGTCATGAGTACATTTTAGAAGCATTTAGATTCCACAACTTTGGACCTTACTTTATCGATTTCTTAAGTACTTGCCTGAACAATAGATATGGACATATAGCAACTGCAGAAGGAATTACTGAAAATTTCTGTTTTAATATAGGTACTCTTCAAGGAGATAGACCAAGTCCAGACATCTTTAAAATTAGTCTTAATCCACTAATCTTAAAAATTGTTCTATGTGAACAAATAAACATACCTAGGGAAATCCCCTTTAATTCTGATGAGACTTCTGCGGAAGCTGACCCTTTGGCAGCTTTTGCAGATGACCTGGATGTGTTCTTTAGTCCTACTCAGGAAAATGTAGAAATCTGCAACTCTATTTTAACACACTTTGGTAATCTATCTGGTCTCAAAATTAATAGAACAAAAACAAAAATTTGTCTTATTGGGGATAGGATAAATAATGATTTCAATAACTCTTGTAATAATCTAGGTTTTGAAATAGTTGACTCTTTTAAGATGTTGGGTATTATTTTTGATCATAAACTTGAAAGAATGCATTTAAATTGGGACAGATGCTTTGAAAAAATAGTCAAGATAAGGAACTTTTGGGGTATTTTTGGTCTAAGCATACCTGGGAAGGTAAACGTTATAAAAACATTTATTTTTCCACAATTAAATTATATAGGCTCTGTGCTAAATGTTCCTGATTTATTCTTAAAGAATGTTGAGGAATTAGTTATTAGCTTCCTTAATCAAGGGACACCAATAGCTAAATCAAAGATCTTTACACCTGTTTCCAAGGGAGGGCTTGGTTTAGCAAAACCTAGAACTTTCTTAAAATCTTTAGATTTATTGCTTTTCAAAAAATCTTTAAACATAACAGATTCATGGAGCTCAGAACTACGTCATGCTGCACTTAATATCAATGATAAGTTCTATTATACTAATAATATTGAAAAAAATTTTAACCCAATTTTACACAGAATTATCTCTTCATACAAGGAATTTTCTACTTCATACTGGTTAAACCATTCTAACATTTTAGATATGAGAATCTATGACAATCCCCTTTTTACTGATGCCTTAAATAACAAGTTTAACAGGACCCTCTTCACAAATCATACCTGGGAAAGGTTTGGAGAGATTTTTTTTACCCTTAGAATTGTTGACATTATCAATGACGAACACAAATGTCTTGACAGGGAAGCTTTTCAATTTAAAAACAATTTGGTAATTAACGTCATGGAATATTTTAGACTATCAAGCATTTTTAGATACAGTTTAGATAAATTTAGTTAAAAAATTAAAGAACCTTACCTATGTATTGATGACTTTTTTAAGAAAAAAAACTTGAAGTTAAAAAATTTTAGAAAATACCTATTCTATGATGATATAGATATTACAAAGATTTACACTAGTAAATCCAGATACTCGTGGACTGATTCCAGGGTTATGGACGTAGAGAGAGAAAAAAAGTGGCTTAATGTTTGGAATCACAGTTTCATACCCATACAAATTAGAGAATTTGGCCTTAAACATCTTAATAATACTAATAAATATAAATGTCATTTATCGAAAATTAATCATAATATCTCCCCCACCTGTACTTTTTGTGAACTATACAATCTATTACCTGCTCAAAGGGAAACTATCAAACATTTTTTTATAGACTGCCCAACCTCTATTTCATTAGCAAACAATTATTTTAATAATAATTTAAAGGTGGCAAACTTTAACTTTTCAATGGAAAATCTTTTAATAGGAGCACCCTCTTATCTACCAGATTTTGTAATTTTTATTCTTAATATAGAAATATTAATGTTTAATTATTTTCTTTATAGCTGTGCCAGGAAAGGAAAGCCACCCTTGATGGTTAATCTTATTTGTTTTATCTCTAATTACAGAAAACTGTTTTTAAAAAATGGCAGTTATAGTAAGAGGTTTTCTAAAATAATCTTTGACCCAGGTTGATATAATAAATAAATGATGAAAGGGGGAGGGGGGGGGGGGTGAGATGAAACTGCGCTACAATTTATATTTGGGTTTTTTAGTTTAATAAAATTATTAGGTGGATTATGAGGGGAGGTGAAGGGAAAATAAACTTATTTTCTTTATCTAAATTAAAATAAAAACTTTGTGTCTTTAACAGAAGCTCTTACCTGTCCCTCTACATAGAGTACAATTTTTTTCCCTTTTCATATCTCTTAGTTACAATGTTGAATGTATGTACATACGGCCAAGGTCAGCTATGGAGAAGCTACGCTACTAATTAATAAACCAAAATGTGTTTTTTTTTATTCTTTTTAATTTCAGTTTCCTTCAAAGTGTCTTGTTGTCCATTGAACCCTGAAAAATCCCACCCTCTAATTCTTCTGTTGCATAGCACCAAACCCTGTTACTGTTAAAATTTTTCTGTATTCTTTAGGAATGATTATATGGGGAAAAGGGGGAGTGGTGACGCTAATTCTATCTTCTCTTATTTACAATTTTATAAGAACGGACGAATAATAGTTATAAAGAAATTTTGCTACAAACTTTTTATTTATTTTAAAAAAAGTCCTCTGTCTTAACCTTTGTAGTTTCCCTTTAAGTACCTTGTTGTACACCGTCTTGTCAAACTTTTAAAATCTAAACTTTCTTCCTCTTAAATTGTAGTGTTTTTCATTAAATTAACAATTTCTTTCTTTTCAGCTGCTGAGCACAGACGAGACCAGGAGTTTTTCCAGCATCGGCGTTTTGGAGTTGGTGAAGGAGGCCACCCTGAGCGTGTTCGTGACCGCAGTTCTAATGGAGGTGCTGGACCCAGCCGTAGCCGCCGTGATGAATTCAGTGGTGGACGCGCGGGTAGCCATCATAATGTGTATCCTGGTGACCGAATCAGTAGCCATGTCTTGGGTCGAGGCAGAAATGGTGGTAGAGCAGAGATAAATGGAGAGGATTGTCATCAAACAGCTCCCAACAATCAAAACTTAAAACTACAACTTCCCTCAGATAAGGATTTTTACTTGTGTACATTAAGTCTAAACGGTCAACTTCTAGTATCCAGACAAGCATACTCTAATGACAAACTGCCCGTTTTTGACAAGGACAATCGCATCCAACGAATGGGCCTGACTCTACCAAAACCTAACTTCTTTGTCTCTGGCCTGTCAGCCTCTACAAAGGTGACCTGTACGTTTATTGGAGGTACCTGTTTCTCGTGTGATGTTATGGGTAACAGCCATAACATTAACAATGATGCAAGAGTTTTTCTTCTTGGTGATCAACACTGTCCTGTCCTTGCTGGTCTGAAACAGGATTGCTGTCCTGTTATTCATGTAGAGTACGGAACCTTTATGGACCTCAAGAATTTGCTGACTAGACATTTCAAAGCTGGGCTAAGGATACGAAGTGGGTCAATAGGTATATGTCTCCTTCTTACCCTGCTTATGAAGGTTGGCCACACAACATACTGGTCACAGCTGTTGAGCTTTTCAGAGTGGGCCGCTAATCACAACTTGCAAATTTTACCATCTATTCCACCATTCCCTACTGGCTATGGCTTGGACAGTCTAATTTCAATTAAGCAGCTAAACACACACCTGCAAGTGTGTCACTTTGGTAACAGCGCAGGAGGTAAAAATGCGAAATACTCACTCTGGCAACCCCTCACCTCCACTCTTGAACAGCATGGTGCTGTTGACAGTTCCATTCCTTCCCCCCCAATTTGCGTACAGGAGGTGGGGGGAATGTACGCACGCTGTGAAGGGCAATTTTCAGTAGGATGTGAAGGAGACTGGAGCCACGGAATACCCAGGAACATTGAGGAGACCTTCCTCGTATCCTTATTACAGTCTGTGTCAGCTGCCCATATTGATCTGAACCCAGCAGCTCCAGCAGTTCTAATCCCAAGTAAGGAATCCTTATTGGCTGGGCTCAGATCTGGCACCAGATTAGACATAAACAGTGGCAGGAACATCTACATGCTTGGTAGCTCTATAATGCAACAGACGAAACCATTTCTGCAAGAGCTCTGCATCAATAAAGGAGTACAGGTTGTCTCCTGCTGCAAAGGAGGAGATTTTTACAACTACTTCTGGAACCAAGATCACTCCTTCCTAGCTGCTGGTAAGGAAGACGACATTCTTTTCTTACACTGCCTGGGCAATTACATGCTCAATAAGGACAACTTCTGGATGGATATGTTACACAACGGCAAGAGAGTGTTCCATCTGACCCATCCAACAATCCTGACAGACCAGCAAATGGACAAGTTGATCCATGACACAAATAAGCTGACTATCTATCTAGCACAGCACTTCAAGGGAAGGGTGTTCATCCTAGGACCCTTCCCAAGACACATCTCTCAATGCTGTGGTTTACAAGAACACTCTGTGCTAGATAGTGAAAATCAGAGAATATCCATGACCGGTTATACCAACCTCCTCAACCAATTTCTACAGTCAAGCCTGATCCTACCTGACAGATGCGAGTTCTTGGTTTACCAGAACATTTTCGGTAAGAACTTTGACAAACATAGCCTAGCTGATGGAGTTCACCTTACAGCCTCAGCCTATAAAGCATGTGCCAACTTTTTCCTGGGAGCTTTTCAGCGGAAACCGAGAAGACAAGCTGATATTACCTTGAAGATGCCAACCTTCAACAGCTATCTAACCGCCAAGGGACTGCTGACCAAGAATAACTCCGACAACAAAGAACCAATGGAAAGTGCCATTGATGATGCCATCAATCTAGCAAAATAAACTATTGTAATCTTTTTTAACCTGATTTTATTCGTGCTTTTATTCATTATCCTGATATCTTTCTTTTAAATTATTTATTTATTTTAAGAATAAAGTTTTAATAATAATAATATAGATTTTTGGCAATATTCGTTACCAGCAATATTTTACCGTGAACTGCAGTATATCCAAAAAAACATTAGACTGAAAATTTATCAGTCATATATTGTTTTGCTATATTTGTCACATTTTTACACTTTAAAAAAAATATGGGTACACATGGCTGATAGATCTGACCCATTACCTGGTTATTATTATTACAGCAGGGTGTGGCAGAGGTTGGATCACACATGGCTGGTAGATATGAACCATTACCTGGTTATTTGTATTACAGCAGGGTGTGGTAGAGGTTGGATCACACATGGCTGGTAGATCTGAACCATTACCTGGTTATCTGTATAACAGTAGGGTGTGGTAGAGGTTGGAACACACATGGCTGGTAGATCTGAACCATTACCTGGTTATTTGTATTACAGCGGGGTGTGGCAGAGGTAGGATCACACATGGCTGGTAGATCTGAACCATTACCTGGTTATTTGCATTACAGCAGGGTGTGGCAGAGGTAGGATCACACATGGCTGGTAGATCTGAACCATTACCTGGTTATCTGCATTAGAGCAGGGTGTGGTAGAGGTTGGATCACACATGGCTGGTAGATATGAATTATTACCTGGTTATTTGCAATACAGCAGGGTGTAGCAGAGGTAGGATCACACATGGCTGGTAGATCTGAACCATTATTTGGTTATTTGCATTACAGCAGGGTGTGGCAAAGGTTGGATCACACATGGCTGGTAGATCTTAACCATTGCCCGGTTATTATTATTACAACCAGGTGTGTTGCAGAGGTTGGATCACACATGGCTGTTAGATCTGAATCAATACCTGGTTATTTTCATTAAAACAGGGTGTGGCAGAGGTTGGATCACACATGGCTGGTAGATCTGAACCATTACCTGGTTATTAGCATTGCAGCAGGGTGTGGTATAGGTTGGATCACACATAGCTGGTAGATCTGAACCATTACCTGGTTATTTGCATTACAGCAGGGTGTGGGAAAGGTTGGATCACACATAACTGGTAGATCTGAATCATTACCTGGTTATTATTATTACAGCAGGGTGTAGCAGAGGTTGGATCACACATGGCTGATAGATCTGAACCATTACCTAGTTATTAGCATTAATGCAGGGTGTGGCAGAGGTTGGATCACACATGGCTGGTAGATCTGAACCATTACCTGGTTATTTGCATTACAGCAGGGTGTGGCAGAGGTTGGATCACACATGGCTGGTAGATCTGAACCGTCCATGGTATAGCCAACACCACATTTACCATCTGATCTGTATCTCACTGAAAAATATCAAAATGGAGATGTGACTTTAAAGCTGATTAATATCCGCTGGATTAGAACTGGTTATGAGCCATATTTAGAAATCATGTATTGCATCCCATCATAATTTTTTTTCAAATAGTAGAATTCAATTCATGAAATTAATGTATTTAATATATGTTGATAGATTTTTACACTACAATGACATAAATAACAATCTTATTCTGCAATGATAAAGCTTTAGGCAGACATACAGACGGACAGAGAGAAAGACAGACAGACATCATTCTACTTTCTATTATAGATTACCTTGTTTCACAACATCTGTGATTGCGTCAGGATCTATTATTACACCGCTTATCCTAAAAAATTAAATTACCGTTGCTTTAACCTTTTTTCTAGATTATGTTTTTATATTCTTTAAAAATTCTATCAATTATTGGTTAAGTTAATTAATGATTAAAAATTCTAACTTATTTTTACAGATATATCAATCTTATAAACTCCAAATCGGGATGGGGGGTTATATAGATTTGATACCACCCCCGCCAGGACTTTTGCCTTTTAAAAAATATAAAATTTATACCTCTTATGGTTTTTGAAATAGTAGGATGGTGGGTGGGGGGGACCTTGGTACCCCCCACCCCATATAAAATAAAAAAAATTTCATTTACCGCCCTCCCCTCATAATAAAAGTTACCTTTTCCAATCAGGTCTACATCTTTTATGTCCGCTTGTCGCAAATTTAAGTTCACCTTTGAAAATGATTTAACTTTCATTAGAGGATTTTATAAATTTTAATTGGTAGATTTTTTATTTAAAATAAATAAAAATTTTAAAGATGAAAACATCCATAAAAGTGAACTGGATCAAATCTGAGCATTAAAATTAGACTTTATTTGCTTTGCTTAGAATAATGTACCTAATCATACTAGTAATCAATGTTGCAAAATCATAGGATAATCATATCATGTATTTAAAAAAGCTAAAAATCATCATGTTAAAAAATTGACTTTATTGGAAATTATTATAGAGTTACAACGCTTAATAAATTGTACCTAACTGTTAAAAAAATCATCTCACCAAGGTTAAAATCAAAAGGACAATTCTAACATTTAGAAAATCTTTGCTTTTAAAAAAAACATAATAAAATACCTGTCCCCAAAAGATTTTCCTAAAAAATAATAATAAATATTGTAATTTAAAATATGAAAATATTATAAGATTATATTTTGTTATGAAAAAAATGTTGACAATATAAATACTATTACAAAAATGAAAATGTGTCTATCTTTTTAATTATGAAATTATTTAGCGTATTCCCTTAAAGTGCCTTGTTAAGCACTAAACCCCCACCCCTTTTTTTAATATAGATTGAAAATAAGAGGGAGGAAGTGTTTTCCCTATGCCTATAGTCCTTAAATATAGTATCAGGATGTGTGTTTGTCTGTTTGTTTGTACCGAATGATCTCACTAACCGCTAAACCGATCGTAGAAGGGTACCACCACCCCCCACTAAGAGAAATCACAAAAAATCTATATTCTTTTTAACGTTTCTCGATTTTACAAAGAGAGCTAAACGCAACATAAACGTCCACGCAACACAGACATATTTTAAAAACATTTAATGTGCCACTGGAGGCCTCTAGGGGCGTATCCGCTAGTACTAGATAAACAAAAAAGACTACCCCCCACCCGTGTATTCAATTTATTTCAAAATAAGTTGAAGGGGGGTTATTTGTTCAACTAGTCACTTAAAGGGAAACCACGGGCCTCAATTTTCATACCTGCATCAAATAATCTAGAGTAGCTATGCTTTGTTTCATGGCTGCCGAGGTGGAGAGTATTCGGTCCATCTCAAACCAATCGTCAATGTTTCTATAAATGAGGTCCATATTAGCAACAATTAATAAAGTACACTGGTACCCAAAGTTTTATAACTACATAATCTTATTTGTTGGCCCAAAAAGTTTGGATACTTTTATTGATTTTCAACTAGTTGGTTCTAAACTAGAAGTGTTCTAACATCTCCACCAATAACTGGCGACTGAGGTGGGTAATATAGTATTTCTATAAATGAGGTTCATATTAGCAACAATTAATAAATTACACTGGTACCCAAAGTTTTAATATCCACATAATCTTATTTGTTGGCCCAATAAGTTTGGATACTTTTATTGATTTTGTACTAGGATGACAACAACCACCGAAGCTCTGAAACGGTAGGACAAACGGACGTTAACACTTGTATAGTGTAAGAACGGAATAATCAGAATAGAAATGAATAAGAGTCAAAGCAAAAGTAAATTTGTTGAAAAACTGCGTGATACAGGATAATGTTTATGGACATACTTACATTTTTAGGACTTGATTAAAGAGTTGCTTCTCCTGTAATATTGTTCTTTGTTGTGCCAGGAAAAAATATACCAAAATGAGTATAGAGTTGGTTTCTAAATCTTAACTACTACAGGAATCACCATTCAAAGTTTGAAATCGATAGGACAATTCTAACATGCCTAAATTAACACACAAAAAATCTATCTGTCTCGGATAGACGGACTGATTCTAATTATAGAAAAGCTTTGCTTTGAAAAATATACAACTTGACATTTTCGAACCCATTCATCAAAAAAACCTACGTTCAAGTAACCTCTTTTTAAATGGCATTAAAAATGAAAGGGATAATAAATAAAAAAATGACATTAAATGTTGAAAGATAATTAGAAACACTTTTATTTTACATTAAAAAGATATTCAATTAATAAAAAAAACTTATTAAGATTTTAATATTTTATTGGAGGTCTTAATCAAAAACAGAAAATTGAGAGTGAAATGATTCTATTGTCTTAAATCAATTAAAATAAATTCTGCTTTTCCCCCAGGAAGGAAGAGGATACCAGATTGTAAATTACACTGGCATCCAATGTTTTATAATTTTGAGTACTTTTTATTGATTTTCAATTGGTTGGTTGATTCCAAAAAAAAGGTTTCAAACTTCTCAATCTCCATCAATAATTTTAATCTACAGAAGGGTTGTTTTAAATACTCATTGGAGATGAATGCGATTGTTGTATTGTTATATTTGCCCTATTCTTCATAAGATGTGTATATGATGTCTGTCTGTCTGTCTTCCAGTGATATCCTTGCTCTCTTTTACAAATAAAAATTTAATTTAACCTATCCAAAAATGCCCAAATGCTTTGCGAATATCAAACTGACAATAATAAACCCGAAAATGATACTAACATTAAATTATTACTATGGATAAGACAATGGACGATAAATTATCATTTATTCCCAGTCTTGTTAAACAAAACGAACTCTTCTAATTTTAAAGTTTGTAACTACTAGGGTAAAAAAAGCAATCAAAATTGCTTAAAAGTACAAAATTGTCCATTCTAAAGTTTAAATTATTTGTTAAAAGTTTGATGCCTTGAGTTTTTTTATTTTGAGGATTGTACATGTTGGGTCCGTAACCATTCGTCCTACTTAAATCATTTGTGGAGATGTTTGAACCAACCAATGAAATTCAATAAAAGTTTTTAAGCCAACAAATAGGATAACGTTGTTATAAAGAGAGGGGTAGGTTTCTAGTAGAATCCGTAAAGGTGTGTGTTTTAAGGCTTAAAAATAGTAGTAGAATGATAATATTCATTAAATATGTGTATTTCTTATTGAAAAGAACTATAGACAACAACATTTTTTTTAAAGTTAACATAAATATTTACCGTTCTACTACTGTTTTTACCTTATAACACATAACCTTTACGGATTTTACCAGAAACCTACCCCTCTCTTTTTAAGTACCAGTGTAATTCACAGTCTAATGTCCCCTCCCTCCCTAACTATTATATAAAAGCGCTTTTAGAAATAAACATACTTATGTTGTAATATGTTTAAAATTAAAAGAGTAGTTTGGTAGCTAGACAAAGTGTCTTAAAAATCAGCCATGTGACGTCATAAAAATGAGGAAGCTGAGAGGAGAAGTAGGAAAAAAAATCCTAAAAAAACGAGATGGTTAATCCCTCATTTTTATGACGTCACTTTGTCCAGTTACAGTAGTTTGAATATGAAATTGTCCCTTATCGTCTTAGGAAGCAATATTAGCAACTTCAATGGTTTAATCACAATTATGTTATTGTCTTACAAGGTTTGAAATTGATAGGGCGACTCTATTTAATAATATGTTATTAGTTATTTCTCGCATTGTATTATAAACAGCTTTCCGCGGATAAAAAATGGACATATTATAAGATTTAAGGGACAACGTAAAGTGCTATAAAAAACGTCTATTATTCATCTCTTTTTTAGTTGTTTTCTTTCCCACTTCTCCTCTCATCCCTCCCTTTTTAGGACACAACCCAATCTTTCCCGATTTTGTATAATTTTTTGAGGAACACGACTCCAGTGACGTCATATTTTTCTTTCCCGAAAAAGGGAAGGGGGGAGATAATCTCTTCAAAAGAGATGGGGAAAACCCCTTTTTCTCCCATTCTTTTTTTCTTTCCCCCTTCCCTTTTTCGGGAAAGAAAAATATGACGTCACTGGAGTCGTGTTCCTCAAAAAATTATACAAAATCGGGAAAGATTGGGTTGTGTCCTTTTTAGACGTATTTTTATGACGTCACTCATGGCACTTTACGCTGTCTCAAGATTAAAACCATTTTGTTTAGCCCCTAGTTCCTAAAGGTACTTAAATGATTATACATTTTTACATTTGTATAAAACTGGATAGAATACAATGCTAGACATAGTTTTTTTTCGTATGGATATGAACCGGTTCTAATCCACCTGATATTAATCGGTTTCAAATGAAAATGAAAACCTACCCATCTTTTCTAAGTTCCGCCTCCAGACTGCTAAAATAGAAATTGCCAGCTCTACTGACGTGTCCCGCCAGCAAACACGTTCCAAGCAATAAATATACAAGATTTGGTTTTGGCGACATTTTCTGGGGTTTTTTTTATCACATTTTTTCTAAATTTTATGAAAAATATTATCTATTTGTGTGTAGGTTTAGACGTTTAGATCTTGTTAACTACTGAACTAATGGGGCTCTACTTTTCATGGAATATACCTGGAGAACCTGTTTTAGTTTTTAGTTTTTTTGCTAACAAAACAACGCTTTTTTTCAATGCAAAAATAAACAGGGGTTGGAGGACTTCCACACACGGTCCAAAGACAAACGCAGAAGTCCCAAACGTCGGATTTGACAACTAACCCAACCTATTTTAGACCATCCTATAGGTTTTTAAATGCCTTACCACTGCGGGGGGCTTATTTGTACATTCTTATCTTAACCTAAAATAATTTGTATAGAAATACTTAGTAATATGAATTAAATTGATATTTTAACAATCCTGCGTTTGTCCACTCTAACGTTTGGGACTCATGCGTTTGTCCTGGAACCCCAAACACCTCTTAGAAAGAGGCCCCTAGATGCTAGGGCCGAACCACCAACAACATTTAAAACAAAAAACTAAAATCTTTTGTAAATTAGATTTTTAGTTGATTTCACTTGTTCACTAAAATGAAGTTTATTCATCCAAAAAGGATGTGGGGGGGCTGGTAACCCTAAATTTTAAAGAATACATTTCATTATTCTTTAATTTGAGGGAAAGGGCGAGTTTAGATTCTGTACACCACCATTAACTTTTATTTATCAATAATATAGATGTGTTGACTTGATGACTTCAATAAAAATAAATGATGATGTCTGATCGACTAAATACCGATAAATAAGTTATAATTTGTTCATGAAATGTGCTGCACAGTTTTAGGTTGGGCCAAGGCATTCCCTAATTAAGCACTAGTAATGTTATTAGGTTATTAGGCTATGCCGCTGTGTTTGGCAAAGATACGAGATTCGAACCCACTACCTATCCAAGTGCTATATAAGAAAAAGTAGCGGTTTCGCCCCTAGCCTCTAGGGGCTTTGCCCAAAAAGTAAAAAAAATATAAAAAAATTTGGAGATGCAACCAATGCAACGACTAATACATTTTTAAAAATGGGAGGGGAATTTTTGTTTTTTGGGGGGTTGTGGGTGTCCAACCCCCCAAGAAATCTGTTCAGTAGTTACCGAGATCTTAAGGGACGCACAGACTTTCAACTTTGTATTATAGATAAAGTACTGTAACACAAATATAACATTTTATTGTTTCAGACATACGGATAAACTGACATACGAACAGACGGACAGACAGACGGACAGACAGACGGACAAACAGACAGACAGGCAGGCTTTTTATTAGCAAATGGAGTAATAAAATTTTTTAACACAATAAAACGTGGCAATTTCATTAAGGGGAAGGAATGATAACTAATACGTGGACAACCAAAAAAAAACAATCAGTAATCAGTGAATAATCAGGGATCTTCAGGGATAAGACAATGAACAATAAATTGATGTGCATTCCCAATGATGACAATTAAAATTATCCTTTATCTAAATTAAAAAGATATTGGTTAAAACATTTGGTCACTTATCTAAATCAACCAATCCATCAAAATTTAGTAAAAGCCAATGAATAAGAAAACATCAATATAAAAGTTTGGGTACTAGTGTAATTGTCAGTCCAATGTCCCCTCCCTGTCTGTAATGAATATATACTAATAGCATTTTTATTCCACAAAGTTCACTTAAAGCGACAGTAAGGAAAAAAAAATTTCCCAGGCATAAGGACAACTGTTTCTAAAATGTCCCAATGAACATTAGTGGAAAAACGAAAATCTTAAAATGAGGCCTTTTTGAGAAATGTCCCATTGATTTAAAACCTTGCATGATTATTCCTTGAACAATAAGGAATAAGAAAGACTAAAATCCATTTTAAAATGTTTAGTTATGAGCATTAATATAATGTTACAAAAGATTAACAAACTTTTTTCAAATAATTTTCATCAATTCAAACAAAAATTGTAGACGTCCCAAAGGCAAATGAGGGTAGGGGTTGGGGGGGGGTTTAGTTACACATCAACTTTCCAATTTTGTTATAAAAAGAAATTTTAGAAAATTTGTATTGCGAATTTTTATCCAGTGGTGATTTTTCAGGAAGGTTGAAGGTACCATCTCCCCTTAGAGCTATTATGGAGAACCGTATCGGTTCAGCTGTTGGCAAGAACGTAAGTTACAGACAAACATCATGTTACTTTTATATAAAATGTGATAAAAAGTTATGAATGAAGAAAAAACTTGATGTACAGATACATTTTTATTTATCCAATTTTTAATATCTTTTTGCTAAAAAAATTTGTTTTTTTGTATAAACACTGGAATAACAAAACTCACCAATAATTAGTTTCTAAATTATTTTTTGGGTCATTTGCAATTTGAAATTAAATTTTCGAATGTGTACGCAGTTTCCTCGGTGTTTCCTCATCCCATCTCAATATTTACTACTAGCTAAAAAAAATCAAAATTTGAATGTATAAAAGATTTATATAATATACATTCAAAATTTTAATTTTTTAAATTTAGATTTTTTGGATTTTTAAAGCTTTTTTAGCTTGTAGTAAATATTGAGATAGGATGAGGAAACTATGTACACAATGGGCAACTCAAATTCAGCTGACCTTTTTTGAGTATCATTATTATTAGCATGGTTTAGTTTTTACATTTTAATTATTGTATTATAGTCTGTCTTGCAGGGTTCTAAAGGGATAAGACAATGGACGAAAACTTTAAAAATATTTCAATAATGAAGAGCAAAATTACCCCTTTGCAGAGCTGGATCTTTAAATCATTTCAAATGGGGATGAGCCAACTTTCCGCTAATGAGAGCACAGCATTTTACGAAATGCCGCGCTGTGAATGGCTAAAATTCGGCGCACCCCGATTTGGCGCACCATTGAAATGATTTAAAGATCCAGCTCAGGTTAAATTTATCGGAATATAATTTTGGATAATAATGATTTTTAACCAACTAATCAATAAAAAGTACCCAAAAAATTTTAGCCAACGAGTAAGATAAAACTTTGGGTACCAGTGTTATTTACAGTCCAATGTCCCCTCCCTCTCTGACTGTTTGGGGGGGTCAAAAATATTAATGTTATTAAAAAATTTCGAGATTATGCCATATTAATACAAGAATCCTCCTAAAAAACTATCTAAGTATTTATTATGAAAGGACGTCTTAAAAACGTAAAAATTAAATACGGCTTTTATTCCTATATTCATACTATCTACCAAAATTTTACTTTTTATCTATAATACAAAGTAGCTTGATGTCTGTCTGTCTGTCCGTCCGTCCGTCTGAAGCTTAAGATCTTGGTAACCACTGAACCGATCGGATTCTACTCTTCAGGGAATATACCTACTGGTCATGTGGTGGTTTTTGGCTATTTTCTTGGGGGGTGTGACATCCCCAACTCCCCAATCATCTCTTGGGGCAAAGCCCCTAGAGGCCAGGGACGAAACCGCTAGTGTACTTATATTTTAATCATTAAAAAAAACGGTCGGACCATCACTAATTAGACAAAAACTTCAGTTTTAAATCTAAGTATTACAGAAATTATTTACAGCTTTTTTCACAATTTAATAACAAAATTGATGCTTAATAGTTTAGATAGTTTGCTTAATCTAATCATCCCATATATCTGATCTTTAAATAATAATTTCTACAACAACTAGGTATAATATTATGAGCAAAGTATCACAATAAAAAGACCATTGTTTGTATTAATAATTTAATTTTATTGATGTTATCATCCTTGTACAATTAACATATATGGGGTATAGTCCCTTACGTGGCAACGCCCCTTAAGATGCGATTCTTCATATTTTTATTATGCCTTTTGATAGGTTATTTTAGGTTAGGTTAGGTTATATTGTGTTAGGTGATTGCCCTGGAGGGTTTGGCAATTGGCCCCGCACGGGTAGAGCCCCCCGCAGGGGCTAGAAATAGGAGATAAGCTACTGTGAAAATCCCTAAAATCTTTATTAATCACAACCACTCGCAAACAAAATAAATTATAGAGTAGAAGAAATAATAAATATAACAAAAACATTTGTTAAGCTCTTATTTTTCCCTAATATGCATATTATATTATAAATTTACATTATCATTAAAAAGTTACATTATACATTATATACAAATTTTTATGGATGGTATGTAAAAGTGGTATCATAGAATAATACAGTTTTTGCGTATTCTTAAATTTGTAAGGTTGTTGACTTGTTCTACTTCTTTAGTTTGCTCCAAATAGTCAACTTTATCCTCTAGTTCAGAAATCTTGTTTTTCTGCTGATTAAGGATGACAGCAGCATTTTCAGCAGCATTAGTCTCCAGCTTTTGTACCCTTTCAGTCAGTAATTTTAGGGAGCTTTCAGTGTCAGTTCTGAACTTTGACTGAGCACTTATCTCTTTACTAACAGTTTCAGACAGTTTTTTAATATCTGCCCTTAAATCTGACAGGAGAGAGTTATTCTCCTTTACTCGATCTTCCAAAGTTTTTTTAGTCATGTATTCATGTAGGTTATCATCCTCAATTAGATTGAGAGCTTCTTTAGGTAGACAAAATGTATTTATTTTCCCATCATGAACAACTATTGCAAACTTTGGTTGTACTTCCCAGATTATATCTCTGCTATGTGCTTCACATCTATTTCTTTTTATCTTACTATAATTAAAATCTATGCTTGTCTCATTATCTGAATAAATTAAAGTAAACTCATCTCCCCAAGCTGCAAATTCATGTTTATGATCAACATTTTCATCAGCAAATACAATAATATTCATTGCTTCATTGAAATAAAATTCTGAGATATAAGTGATATTGATATAATTAATATGTCTTGGCTTGTTTACTAAATCTTTAATTTCAAGCTCATCATGGTAGCTCCAACTAATTTCATCATATTTTCTAGAAATATTTCTCTTCAATTCTTCACAAAGCTCTTTGTTTTCTAATAAAATTTTCTCCTCAACTTGATTCACTCTTTCTTTTATAGTTAAACTGAGAAACTTCTTTGTATTCGCCTCTCTAATTATATTCTTAGATATTTTTTTGTAAGTTACAATCACAATACCCTCATCCTGGTCCAATAGTTTGTAATCATCTAATATTGCCATAGTAATGGCACTAATATCATGTTTATCTTTGTTGTGATAGTGATGACAATCTATAGCTTCTCTTTCAGCATAAATAAAGTCATGTAAATTTTTATCTTGAATTGTGCCAAATTTGTTTCCTTCAGGAACTTTCTGTTTGGAAATAACAATCGCAAATGACATTGCTCTAAGAATCATATTTCTTATAAAGACATTAGCATATCCTTCTTCTGCAAAATTATCAATTATGATAATATTTCTAGCTTGAGCACCCTGGAATTCCCAGACATTTGTTACTAATATTCCTTCAGGTTTGTTCATATATGTTTTAAAGTCTGACAAAACTGGTCTAGATGAGGAAAAGTGTTTCTTTAACAAATCAAACATTGAGTTGTAATATAAATTTGTTAATACAACTATACCTTCTTGTGGTTGAAGTGAGAAATATTTTTCTACTGCAGCAATAGCTAATAAACCAGGTAAAATATTATGAAGGTTATGATAGTAATAAATATGGCTACCAATGACATTATTGTCAGGAAGCTTAGAAGGTGTTTTTGAATTTAAAGCTTCAGAAAACTTGTGTATTAGTTGGCTGTTTCGTAAGTTCTTTGTTAGATTAAAACATAGAGCATTGTGATTTTTTATCATAGTTTCTATCCACTCTGATCTCTTTTTCTTAGTGCCATCATCTACTTTCATAGAAATGCAAATTGTTTTCACAGAGCCAGGAAATTCACAACTTCCAATTATCATTTCATCAATGAATAGGTGATCACAAAGATTATCTCTAAAGAATTGATTTATTGAATACATTATTTCTTCAGTATTTCTAAATGACAATCTAGATATGCCAAAAAGATCTCTAATAGTAATAACTCTTACATTAGGATAAGATTCAAACTCCACCTTAGCCATTTCATCCATAACAGATGTTGGGTTTGTATAACTCTTTTCTTTATTAACATTTGTTATTGCTGTTAAATCAATGTAAAATATTAGATCTTGATGATTAACAGTGGCACACTTTTTTGCTCTTTCTTTCAAGACATATGTTTTCCCAGTACCATAGTCGCCATCTATGATAAGGAACTTGGCTGTTGAGTGTACTGCTTGCAGTTGTTCATTGTTGAGCATGTAAACAGGAACATAATTATCTATTGATATTCCATCAGACTTTCCTGTCAATGCTTTCTCAACTTCTTTGCTAATGGTTAATGGATCAGATATCAATTGGTTAAATCTACTTGAGTCTTTAATGGATATGTGGTATATCAGTTCAGCAACTAGATCCTCATATACTGTTTGATCATGATTATCAGATGTAACAAGTTTGTGATTAATTATCTGCTTTAACCAAGATGTAACATCATCAACATCTTGTAAAATGAATTGCTGACAGTTGACACAAGGTATTTCTGCACCTTCAACAATTTCTAGATAAGGAACACATGCAGCCCTGACAAACACCCAATCTTTAGAAAGCATTCCTCCAAATAAATTCTGCATGAAAGAAAAGTGCTGTTTAGTTTGATCTGAAGCATCTTTAAGTAGTTTGAGTTTATCTCCTTGATCTTTAGGTCCAAGTTTAACCTCTATATTGATAATAACATTATGCTTAGGAATTATCATGATAGTGTCCCATTCAGTTTTTTTTTCTTGAAGGCTAAAATTATAAAACTGATATTTGTAAAAGTTTCTTAATTTATCATCAGGGATCTTGTACAGGAATGTATTTTCAATTGTATAATGATATTCTTTGGCATACTTTTTTCTTTTAGGACATGGACTAGAAGAACACTGATCTTGGTTAGAGCTGTCAGTTATAATATTCTGGAAATCAGATTGATTGTTCTCTACAACTTTTTCCTGTTGCTTTGATTCATTATTGAAACGTTTTCTGTCTACCTGACTTTTTAACACCTAAAATAAATTAAGCTAATATTTCACATATTTTAAAATTTTTGGTTCTTGAAATAATAACTAATATTGTGATTGAATAAAAAAGAACAATGATAAAAAGACAAGAAAGATTTTTTTAGAAAGTTTGATAAAGGTATGTTTTAGACATCTCAAAAGGAAAATTTTTTAATTATTCATATGAAATATTAATATTCCTGTTTAAACAACCAGTTATCAGGTCCTTTAAATAGCAAAGGATTTTCCCTCCACTTCTTATGTTCCTCAATACAAGACATCAATTTATCCTCCTCAACATCTTCCATGCCAAGGATATCCTTCACTCTTTTCTCATATTGATTAAATTCTGCATAATTATCCTTGCCTCTAGTATCTTTTCCCTTCTTAACTATTTGTTGGATACAATCACCTGATTGAAAGCTGTTGATTATAAAGGTTTCTAGATTTGAATTTCTTGCTGCATTGACAAGCTCATGATGTAAACATTCTTCAAGATATTTATCCAGAATCTGAGCATCTTGCTGTTCTTTCCCCACTTTTCCTAACACAGTTGGTTTCTTGGGTGTTACAAAATGATTTGGAATAGCTATAACCTTACAGTCTGGATCGAAATAATAATCAGCAACTTTCTGTTTTATCTCTTCAATCTTTTCTTTAGCTAAAAGTCTCTGATTGTCTCCCGCAGGTCCATGAAAGTTTATACTCATTTTACTTAATTCTTCAGCCAAATTTGATGTTTGAGAATCTTGTGATGATAAAGGAAAAAACCCAAGTTGAAATCCACAAGTACAAATGGAAGGATCTGTAGACTCCATCTCATTTTCATCCTTAATGTATAATATGTTAACCTGACTGTTCCTGTTTGATAAAAAATGGCTGACTATGACACAATCATGGTTAATGACATGTTCACTTATTTTACTCATTAATTTAGCAACCTTCAATTTTAAGATTTTTTATTTCTTATAGACCAATATCTAAAAGTAATTTTAAAACTAGATTGAAATATATTTAGATAAAATTTGATTATTATTTTCAATGTAGAAGTTAGAGATGGTTTTTGACATTTGTCAGCAAGAAGCAGAAAAATGGTAAAAGATTTTCTATAGATTTGAATGTCTTGTGGCTATTAAAGCAAGAAAGTCAAAAAGGAGGTAAAAGGGTATTTTCCCTCACCCCTGCCCCCCCCCCATAAATTTTTTTTTATTTTGGATGGGGATAATAAGAGTTGATGGATACTTCATGATATCTATTACAATTCTGGGATCTACTGTAGTTCATGGTAAAAATATTGCTGGTAACGAATGCTTCCTGGTTCCTGGCAATATTACAAGAGTCCTGGATCCAGCAGCACACATATTCCCCTAAATCCTATGTTCCTGTTAGCTGGCAATCTGCAAATTTTCCAGGTTACCAGCAATGAGAGAAGATTACTGGCTTGCAGGAGTTTTTTACCCCATACCCCTTATCACATTTTCCTAGGGGGTAAACAGCAATGATTAATAAGGGACAGTTGCTTCAATTACCTTATTAACCCATTAGTGCCGAGCGCCACTTTTATGGGCCGATCGAGATGAAAATCTCAGGGAAGCTTTATAATGGTAAAAACGGAATTCCAATTTTTTTTGTTCTAGTGGCGTGCACAGGAAAGTTGCAAAAAAAACTGGTTCGGCCTGGCCATAAATACCAACCAGGCATTATGACCCGTTTTGGGCGGTTTCCACAGGCATTAAAACCCGGTTTTGTAGTAAAAACCCAGTTTTTTCGACCAAAAATCAAAAAATTTAATTTTTGAACGCCCAAAGTGAGATGAACACTTTTTAGAACTTTGATACAATCCGTAATTGAAAACTACACAACCTCATGTAATCTATAGAGCTACAAGTAATATACGAAGCAATTTATTTAAAATTTAGTGTTTCGGCTATAGGTGCTGCCGTTTTCGGGTAAACAAACCCGTTGCTCGAAGTATTAAAAGACACACACTACAAAAAAAGAACATATAAAATTTGGGTGTTACATATCAGAAAACGAACATAAAACTATTGGGTGACACCTATAGAGATTACTAGGGTTATTAGGGTGGTTCAAACCCTTACTAATGATGTAAACTGTTATTTTTATTGGTTGAAAAGTTAAAACCGGGTAACAAAAACCAAAACCGAGCCTGGTTTTAAAACTGTTGGGTATTTATGGCCAAGCCGAACCGGGTCATAATAGGGCGTAAAAAAACGATAAAAAAATCATATAAAAAATAATAATTTGAATAAAACGAATTCACAAATAGATGTACTTGTCAATAAACATTAGATTTCACGAAAAAAATCAGCAACTTTACTATAAAAACAAAAAAGTTAGAAGGGGTATTTTGAATTATCATGATTTTCAAATTTTGTTACCAGCAAACGGAAGTAAGCTAAACTGCCTGCTCCAGGGGGAAATGAAAGCCAGGGTAGTAGATAGGGATTCATACTGAGAATGATGCAATTATGAAGCCGGAAATCGTTTTTTTTTCCATTTTTCGGAACTGGGTTTTAATGCCCGGTTCGGCACTAATGGGTTAATAGAGGTGGGAGAAGGATATAGGGGTAGTTGGATCTTTACCTATAAATTTAACTGTTTCTATCTTAATATCCATTTCCGCGCCAAAATTTAGGCGCCACTTTTTGTTTTTATAATATATTGAAAAGTGGGGGAGATAAATTTGTAATTTTAATCGTATTAATAAATTAAATTATTTCTAAGTGAGGCTTTGAAATCAAACAGAAAAACCAACGAACTTGAACGCCTAGAGAATGCCAAAGCTTAATACTAGCCCCTATAACCTAAACTAACCTAATTATAAAAAAAAAGTGCCGCGGCCAGGTTTCATGGTTTATTTTTTTTTGGGAAGTAAGGAAATTTTTATGATATTTGTCTCAGTTCCCCCCCCCCCTCTCTCTAATTCATTATTTATATTTTGTTACATCCTCAAAACATATATCTACCATATTATGCTATTGTAACAACATAAAACCATACTTTAAACATTAAGAATTACTGTACTCTACTATGCTGTAGTTTTGTGGATAATCTATGCTAGCTTTTGTAACAATCTATACCCCCCCCCCCCCTCTCTTATATACACTGTGCAGAGTGTCTACCTCAACACCAACCTTTACCACTCCTACACACACAGGGCAGAGGTGCCCCTCAACACAATCACCGTTTGGAAGAAGTAGCAGTTATTTGCGAGCTCCGGTGCTAACACATCAAATTATATTTTCAATAGTTTTTAAATAAATATGCATACAAGGTCCTTGAAAGAGGGCTTTGGAATAAGTACAGCTCACAAAAAAATAAACAAATGAATTTTCTTTTAAGTAGCATTTAATGTTTTTATATCTATTATTTCCGACACCCAGAGGGTTGGCACTGTCATAAAAAAATTAAGTCCAAATAGTAGTATGAAATTATGTTACAGTGCTGTTTAAAAGTTAATAAAAGTTTACCCGTCCATGTGAATAGTCTTAAATTTTTAGAGATTAAAGATGCATTATACATTTTTGGGTACATTTTGGATTCTACCATTACTCTTTTTATTTCACCTCTTTATTCTCTTAAGATAACAAATTTTTTATCAATACTGCATATACTTGTGGTGCCCAAAGACGGGTTATCTTTAAAGGTATTAAAATGGTATGCCACAAATTATATGTAAATTTTATTTAAATTTGTTATCTTAACAATTTGATCAGTGTAAGGTTTTTAATTTAATGTGAATTGTTGCAGAGCGGATCTTATAGCTTTTCCTAACTCCCTCAATTAGTACAGAGAAACACCACTACCCTCCCCCCCCCCCCTCCCCTCACCACATCAGACAAACATGCCAAAATAGCTAATTTTGAGTTGTGTGAATCTTATCAACCTCTAATTGTGGGGTAAGTGTAATAAAAGGGAAATGTGAATTAAAAAGGGAAATATTGCTTTTTAACAGGAATATTTCAAACATGGCAGTGGCCAGGAGTATGCATAAATTGCTGGTAACCAGGAAAGTTAAACATTGGTAGCTCCAGAAATATTTCTTGCTATGCTAGATCCAGGAATCTTCTAACATTGCTAGGAAACAGGAAGCATTCATTACCAGCAATATTTTACCATGAACTGCAGTAGATCCCAATTCTGGAATATTATAGTAGCCTATCTGAATGATTTTAAAATCACAAAATATCTTTGTGTAAAACAAGACTAATATCAGAAATTTTATAAAAATACAAAATACAATACCAATTTTAGGCACTACAAAAATACAGAATACATACCTTTTTAGTATCACTACCAGGACCACCACAACCTGTGTTTTCATCCATTTCACTTCCACTGCCTAATTCCTCCATACTTAAATAATAATTAATAAGATTTTATTTTTTAAAAAGTTATTTTGATCTTTCTCTATAATTAAAACTGTAATCATCAATAAAACTGTTTTAAAATATTTGATTCCTCTGGCGAACTATGTTTTTTTACTATTTTGTTAATTCTTTCTACATTAACTTGATCTCCCCCATAGAGGATATAGTTTTTTCTAAGAAGTATAAGAAGCTTCCCTTTAAAGAAGAATTAAATTGTGGCTATTAGTGTTGCCGTTAGACATAGATAATTTCTCTTTGGGAAAATGTTGTAATACTGTGAAAAGACTCACCTCAACTAAATATACATCTATCTCATTGTAAACAAGTTTATTCTTGGCAGGAGTAGTAACAGCACTCCCAGCTGTTGTTGTGGTAGCCAATGAAACTGGAGGATCTAGGATCTGATAGTTTATGTATTTGTTGCACTGTCACCAGTTTTGTAAACACCACTCTTGTCAACAGAATTGCCTATAATTGAAGCAGTTTTACTACAATATTTTCATCCAATTATGTAAAGTAAAAATATGAATTATAGGATGACAACATCCATAGCAAAGACATATTGCCAAATATTTATGAAGTTGAATTAAAAAGGAGTTGCATGTTGCAATAGTAAGGGGGGAATTTACTAGAAATAACATGATTCCATATTATTTGACAGTTCAGTTTAATGTCATAGTCATTTCAACTTTTTTAGAAATTACTCCATATCATTATAGGTAGACACAGAGAGCAAGTTATACAGACAAAAGAAGTTGTAGAGTAGATGCCTTTTAGAAATCTTTACATTTTCAGTCATTTAATATGCAATATCTAATCAAATCATAGATAGACTAATCTAATATTAACATGGTTAATTCTATCAATAAACAGCAAATCATTAATACCTAAAAGTATTAAATATGAAGAGAAAGAAAAGAGTAAAAGCAGAAAGGAAAAAGATAAAAACAAAAGAAAGAAAGAAAAAGAGGGATGAACAGACAAACCCTACTTATGAATTAGCTGTCGTATAAAAAGGGACTAGCGGCTTCACCCCAAGCCTCTAGGGGCAAGCCCCAAGAGGTTTAATTACATTTTCTGTTACCTATCCAGCCGAAAAAATGTGAATAGATCACAAATTTTAGCAAATAAATAGCAAATTCAAAAGATTCGTAAAAATTCTTTCAAAATAAAAATTTGGGGGGGCGATTTTTTTGTTTTTGGGGGGGTTGGGGGTGTCCCACCTCCCAAAGAAATAGACTAAAAACACCACAGGACCAGTAGTTATATTTCCAGAAGAGTAGAATCTAATCGGTTCATTGGTTACTGAGATCTTAAGGACAGACAAACAGACAGACGGACAGATGGACAGACATACCAACGGACAGACATCATTCTACTTTGTATTATAGATAACTATAATTTACCTTTTACCACTACACTAAGGATAAAGTAATTGTTAGGAGCAAAGCTACTCAGTACCTGCAAAATAGTAATCTATAATACAAAGTAGCTTGATGTCTGTCCGTCTTTCTGTCTGTCCGTCTGAAGCTTAAGATCTCACTAACCGCTGAACTGATTGGAATCTACTCTTCAGGGAATATACCTACTGGCTCTGTGATGGTTTTAAGCTATTTTCCTGGGGAGGTGGAACACCCCCAAACCCCCCCCCAAAAAATTTAAAAAAAACCACCCTCCAAAAGGAATTTATTTACATTTTTTAATAAAATCTCAGTAACTGCTGAACAAATTGGTCTCTACCCTTCTGGGAATATACCTACTGGTCCTCTAGTGGTTTTTAGCTATTTTCTTGGGGGGTGGGGCACTCCAACCCCCCCAAAAATAAAAAAAATCCCCACTTTCAAAATTTTTAATTTATTTTTATTTTTGTAAACAAAAACCAGTAATTGGGGTGGGGGAACCCCACTGCATCATGGGGCGAAGCCCCCATGAATCCCCCCCACCAAAAAAAAATTTTAAATATTTTTTATTACAAATTTTAATTTTGTGTATGCGAACAACCTGGGTGTAATTTTTACGAATTAAAATTTTTGTGCATACAGAGCACAACCTGGGTTTAATTTTACCACAGAGTAATTAAACAAAGAATATTTTTTTTTAATATTTCTATTTAGGAGGGTTGACTTCCTATTACTTCATAGGGCAAAGCCCTTAGAGGCTAGGGGCGAAGCTGCTAGTTCTAATAATAAAGTAACAGAATGTCTGTCTGTAGCAAAGGATCTTGCTAATTGCTGAATGTAATATATTATTGAAGCTTCTTGTAGGTCCAGAAAAGGTCAATAACTAATTTTGGACCTCAAGGTACCACAAGAGAAACTGCATAAAAAAAATTATAATTAAAGTTGAAAGAGGAGCATAGACTTCCCTCAAGTGTCCCAAGAGACCTCCAGGGGCGTGGGTGCAAGTATATAGATAAAGAGGAATAGACAGACAAACAGATACACATAAGTTATAAAAAAGAAGTGCTACTAATAATTTTATTTTACCTCTTACTTTCACACAAAAGATAAAAATGAAGGCCAAGCTTATATTCTTAGGAGCAAAGCCTCTCTATACCTAAAAAAATAAATATGTTTATGTTTACATGAAAGTAACAGTGTTTGTCTGTACCAGAGGATTTTGTTAACCGCTGAAAGGTTCTCTTTAAACTGTTTTTAACCTATTTTTGAATGGGGGTTCAAAAATATACTAGGACACCTATAGAATCAGACTGCAGAGCCCAAATTTGAATTAAGTCCCCAATAAACTTTTTTGGGGGGATTTAAAAATTAATTTTTAGTGTTGCTGTAATCATTTTGACGGAGCAAAAACTCTTTTTTTTTACTTCGGGTAATATTGTGGCTTACAGAACATTTTTATATAATTCACTTTATATTGATACAATAAAAAAAACATTACTCTGTTCATTGGAAATAATTTTTTTTTCCAAAACAATTAATTTCATTGAAAAATCTAACATTTACAATAAAACAAATAATTCTGAAATCTAACCAATAAAAAGTCTTGTTTTATTTCAATTCCTAACAATTCAAAAAAAGAGTGTTTTTACTAAGTGACTTTTTTCCAATGTAGTTAAATAATTTTTATTTAATTAAAATGAAAAGAATGAAAACCATACACACCAAAGATACATTCTTTTTAAAATTACTTTAAAAAATAAATTTGAATAATCTTATTTTATAAAGCATTTGTATATGTGGAAAAAAATAAGTTTGTTGTATTGCATAAACATTTGTTGTCATTTAACCCTTCACAGCCATTTTTATGTTTTTTAAAATAAGTGAGAGAACACAAACATGTTAATGTTAATTCGTTGATATATTATAAAGAATTAACTTTTTTGTGAATTTTTATAGTAAAATCATAAGGCCTAATTTTACTCTATACAAGAATACAATATTTATGAAGCAAAACACTCTAAAAGCTACGAATTTTACCCAAATAAAAAAAAAGACCTTTTGCTCCGGTCTAAATGATCACGGCAACAGTAAAAAATTAATATTTAAATCCCCCCAAAAAAGTTTATTGGGGATTTAATTCAAATTTAGGCTCTGCAGTCTGATTCTACTGGTGTCATAGTATATTTTTTATATACGTTTTAAAAATAGGTTAAAAACAGTTTAACAGTGTAGCTTTGCTGGGAAGGTATAACTTTTTTGGGGGGAAAATCCCAACCCGCAATTTTTTTTACTAAAATAAAAAAATGGGGGATCATATTCAATTCCTGATACAAAGAAACCTTAGAGGAATCTAGAGGCGTAGCTGTTAGCAAATGATAATATTTACTAGCTTTTAAACACAGTAGGGTAGATTTTCATTTGATCATTTCTGTAGGTCAGGTTAGGTTGGGTTAATTGAGTACTTTAATTAATTGGGTTATCAGTGCTGAAAAAGGAACTTTATATGAAGCTTATATACTGTTACAATGTTTCTCTATGATCCTTTTTTTATTGAAAAGGAAGTGTAAAAATGGAATAATGAAAAAAGGGGAGGGACAAAGCATAGATACAGAGTAGCTGCGCTACTTATGAAAATAAATTATTTAACACTTACCTAAGCATAAAAGATAACTCCAAGCTTATATTCATATGAGCAAGTCTTCTGTACCTGAAGTACGTCCATTATTAAATATAGCTGGCTTTTATACACTGTAAAGTAGTTTTTTTGTTTGTTACTTTTGGTGATGTTAGGTTAGGTAGTATTGGGTACTTGGTAGCCTTGCATATATACTTTCAAAATTTTTACTTAGAATATACTGTATACATATGTACATATAATAATTTTTATTAAAAGGAAATAAGAAGGATGACAACATCCATAAGAACAAAGCTCTGAAACGGTAGGGCAAACAACCATTAACACTTGTAAAGTGTCAAAACTGAATAATTATAATATAAATGTACAAAATTATAAGTACATTTATTGAAAAACTGCTGAAATATAAGATAATGTTTCAGGACATACTTACATCTTTAGGACTTGATTTTAAAGATGCTTCGCTTATAACATTGTACTTTCCTAAAGATCAATCGGGTATTTTTATCACATAAAAATTTCTTGTTAAGAGACAAAAAGATAAACATTAACCTGCTTAGAATAGACATACAGACATTCTGGTAATGATTATAGAATTTCTACGCTTTCTAAATCGTACCTAACTACTACAGGAATCACCATGCAAACATTAAAATCGATAGGACATAACAAAAAGAGCTAACTGTTTCAAGAAAAAGAGCTAACCAATATGGACTGACGAACGGACGGACGGACCTACTCAAATTATAGAAAAGGTTCACATTTTTAAAAGGAAAGTGGGGAGGAAGGGACACAATTTCAAAAAATGCACTATTACAAAAATGTATAATTTTACAACTTACCTGAGCATAAAGATAAAGATAAGACCAAGGTCACAGTTATTCTTTGTGAGCAAAGCTTCTCTATAACTAAAAAAAATATTTACATTAATGCTTACACTTTTTGTATTTAATCTTCTTTGTTTTTGTTTAAGCCTTGGTTTTATGAGTTTTTCTTATATTATTTGTTGTCAGATTTGGAAAATCAAAGGCCAATAAAAAGTTTTGAAATGATAAAACATATATTTAAGGGAAGGGAAAGACTTAATTATAGAATAGCTGCGCTACTTATTAAAATGTATAATTCTACACCTTACCTAGACTGCAAAGATAATCCAAATGCAAAGTCCTTGAAAGCAAAGCTTCTCTATAACTAAAATAACAAAAACATCCATTAATAATTACAATTAATCTAATCTTCTTTATAATTGTATGTGCCTTGGTTTAAGACTTGCCCTATTTTATTTAACTAGCGGCTACGCCCCTAGAGGCCTCAAGTGGCACTTTAAATGTTTGTTTTTTTTATTTCAAATATGTAATTATTTCTATGTTGCGTTCAAGTCTCTATGTTAAAAAATTTTCTCGATTTTGTGTGATTTCTCTTGGGGGGGGTGGTGGAACCCTCCCCCAAAATAGTTATAAACCTTCCTGGGACCTTTTAGAAGCTACTCTGTTAAGGAGAACCCGATCGGTTCAGGGGTTAGCGAGATCCTTTGGGACAAACATACAAAAACACAAACACACAGACAAACATTACTAAAACATTACTATATGGATGTCAGATTTCATATACGTCCAAGGGGGGGGAGGGGTAAAGTGGGGATTACCCCCACCCCATTTAAAATTTACCCCTACTTATACCCTTACCCCTTCTAATGAGCCAAGCTTCTCTATAACTAAATAGATAAATACGTTTATTATTAACTCTACTTTGAACATAAAAATTTCCTAAATACATATGTAATATAGAGTATAATAAAAACGAACATAGAAAATGTAACTGACACAGTGGCGTGCGAACCGAAGGGGGCATTTGGGGCAATCGCCCCCCCCTTCCCCCCCCCTAGATATACCACACTTTTCTGGGATCTTGCCAGATCAAGTATCAACTGTGGGGAATACCAAAGGATGACTCCATGCAAAATTTGAGCCTGATCCGGCCAAAACCGGCCGTGATTTTTATAAAAAAAACCCGGTTTTTTCCGGTTTTTAGGGGGTATCTGTAAATCGATTCAGCTGAAATTTGAAATTTTGATTAATTAATAACTTTTTTCTCATAAGAGATAATGACACAAGACTTTCACTTGGTGAAAATTCAGCATTGTGGGCCGACTAGACTTTATATTTGGTGACCCTGGGGTGACGGGTTCAGTGCCCCCCCACACCCACGAAGTGGGCATACTTTTGAAAATCACATTTTTTCTGTTTTTCCTCTTAAAGTAGGGGAAGGAGTCGTTTTAGAGACTTTAAGCATCTTGCATGATGTTGAACAACTTTTTGAGGCGGACATTTCTTTACTTATGTTTGATTCGTCTCCGGCTGACCGTTTAGCCGTTATTCGCCGCCGAAGGCATGATTTTTGGCGATTTTTGCCGTTTCCGAGATTTTAATGGACATTTAGGAGGGGAAAGAGTTGTCCAATCAAGTTGATGATGAAGTACATTTTTGTAGGCAATTACATTGGCTAAATTTCATGTGAAGTAAAATTTTTTGTACCTCCAACCGGTTTTGCTCCAGCTGAATCGATTTACAGATACCCCCTAAAAACCGGAAAAAAACGGTTTTTTTTAAAATCACGGCCAGTTTTGGCCGGATCAGGCTCAAGTTTTGCATGGAGTCATCCTTTGGTATTCCCCACAGTTGATACTTGATCTGGCAAGATCCCAGAAAAGTGTGGTATATCTACCCCCCCCCCCCTGCCCACCCTAAAAGTTGAAAAATGCAAAAAGGCAGTCTGACCGCCATTGATGTGTTCTTGAAACGAAAGGAAATTTAATTTTGATATCTATAACTGAAAAACTTTGGAAATTGGACCATAAACACCAAAGGTATGGAGAAAAATGTTAAAAATAAAAAAATAGCCTAAAACCTGCTTAAAGGCAGTCTGACTGTCATAGTTGTTTTCTTGAAACGACAGGAAATTTAATTTTGATTCTATAACTGAAAAATTTTTGGAAATCGGACCATAAACACCAAAGATATGGAGAAAAATGTGAAAAATACAAAAATAGCCTAAAACCTGCTAAAAAGCGATCCTATCGCCATTAATGTTTTATAGTTAATTGTGCTTCTAGATAATGGGAATGTTGTCAAAAAATTTCAGCCCTTTATCTTTTATAGGAGCCGAGAAAATCACGTTTCCCCCAAACTAAGACGGACAGACGGACATACGAACAGACGGACATTTCAAATATAGAGTAGCTTCGCTACTAAAAAACACTTCCAAACTGAAATAATGTTACGGACAAAAGTAAGTTATATCTTTATAATAAAGTAACAGGATGTTTTTCTATCTATTTGTCTGTACCAAAGGATCTCGCTAACTGCTGAAATGGTATTGTTTTCCTTTACAGGGTAGCTTCTCATAGGTCCAGGGACAGTTTATAACTATTTTGGGGAGGGTACCACAACTTTACCAAGGTAAATCGCCCCTGAAACATTTCCCCTACCCAATTTTTTTTTTAAACTGAAATTGAAAATGGGAGGGGGGTCGACCTACCCCCTAAAAAACAATTTTTTTTCTTTTTAAATATTAATTGGTTATCAAATTCGACTCTACCCTCTCAAGTTCCCATCTAGGCCTCTAGGGGCGTATCCGCTAGAACACATTAAAGTAATAAGGCCTCTAATTATGAAATTTCTTTATCCATATCTCTTAATCAATATTAATCAATATCAAACAGACACAGTGAGTTAAAAAATATCTTTGCTACAAGAATATAAAAGATAGAAGTGTATTTAAAAAAACTAAAGAATAGATGTGCACTGGAACTCTCCATTCCACCTTTTTAAATGTGAAGCTTTTCTATAATCAGGGTTGGTCCGTCCGTCTGGAACGGATAGCTTTTTTCATTAATGTACACATGTTAGAATTGTCCTATCGATTTCAAACTTTGTATGATGATTCCTGTAGTTGTTAGGTATGATTTAGAAAGCGTATCAACTCTATAATCGTTACCAGAATGTCCGTAAATCCATTTTAAACATGCTTATTTTTTTTAACAACTAATTTTTATGTGATCTAATTATCTGATTGATCTGATTTTTGGTATACTGATTTCTGGGACAACAAAGTACAATATTATGAGCGAAGCTATAATCAAGATCTAAAAATGTAAGTATGTTTATAAACATTATCCTATATCAAGCAGTTTTTCAACAAATTTACTTACAATTTTGCTTCGACTCTTATACATTAACATCGCTTTTATGGATGTTGCCATCCTTGTTGTAAGGTTTTGTGATTATCCATTTTTTAAAATTTTATATTGTTTTTCTATTTTTATGACAAGTATTTTATAAAAGTTTGGGGACTAGAGTATTAACCCTTTACAGTCGGGCCCCTTGCCGCACCTTAATCAGTCGGGGGGGGGGGGGGGGGGGGGGGGCGTTCAACGCCCCCCCTAAATATCTCAGTTCCTATTAGAGCTAGAGGGCTAATTTTTTTTGTGCAAGTCCCCTGTTTGATAATGAATTTCCGACCTTTTATAAGTCTAAGTCAATTTTCGCTTCCTTCACCCTTTTATTTAACAACCTTTGTTTTTAGGTCCTTTTCAAATGGCTGTAATTTTTTTATTTTTAAAGCTAGAAGAAATTTTTATTGCAGAAAATGTTTATTTTTATGTAAATTTTACATTAGAAATATCAAAGTATAAATTTCAGCGGCCGCAGCTGTACTTGGCAGCTGCCAGCCGCCGCAGTCGGCGGTCGGCGGGAAAACGGCGGCGGATCTTCATGAAATTTTAATACGTTATGTAGACATGTAAGAAAAGCTTAAGTTTAAAATTTGAAGTCTCTAAGTCAAAAATTGCGGCCACAGGAGCCTTTTAAAGATTTCTGGAGACCTGGAGGATCAGGACCTGCAGGATCATACCTGGAACCTGAAAGTGACTTGAACACCTGCATTTCATATAAGGATGTACTACTAGAGGATTTTTTAGTATTTTGGTATGATAAAATGTTTTGTTTTAGTCAAAAAAATATTTTTGCTCTTTACCTGGATGACCCTGACAGGTTTGCTGGCATCCTGTGCCCGCCAGGATGGAGATATTCAAAAAATTCCAACTCTCAGTTATTGTCATACCCATACTTAAAAAGTCAAGCAGTTTGGGCTCTTTATCTTTCACACACAGAAAATGAGATAGAAAAAACCGGATGGGGGGGTGTTCAACGCCCCCCCCCCTCGACCATTAAGGGTTAAGCAAAGAAAATTTAGCATAAATGGATATTTAAATCCAAAGGTATTAAATGATCGAGCGGGGGAGGGGGGCGTTGAACGCCCCCCCATCCGGTTTTCTCATTTTCTGTGTGTGAAAGATAGAGCCCAAACTGCTTGACTTTTTAAGTATGGGTATGACACACAACTGAGAGTTGGAATTTTTTGAATATCTCCATCCTGGCGGGCACAGGATGCCAGCAAACCTGGCAGGGTCATCCAGGTAAAGAGCAAAAATATTTTTTTGACTAAAACAAAGCATTTTATCATACCAAAATACTAAAAAATCCTCTAGTAGTACATCCTTATATGAAATACAGGTGTTCAAGTCACTTTCAGGTTCCAGGTATGATCCTGCAGGTCCTGATCCTCCAGGTCTCCAGAAATCTTTAAAAGGCTCCTGTGGCCGCAATTTTTGACTTAGAGACTTCAAATTTTAAACTTAAACTTTTCTTACATGTCTACATAACATATTAAAATTTCATGAAGATCCGCCGCCGTTTTCCCGCCGACCGCCGACTGCGGCGGCTGGCAGCTGCCAAGTACAGCTGCGGCCGCTGAAATTTATATTTTGATATTTCTAATGTAAAATTTACATAAAAATAAACATTTTCTGGGAAAAAATTGTTCTTCTAGCTTCAAAAATAAGAAAATTACAGCCGTTTGAAATTTTTAAATAAAAAAAGACCTAAAAACAAAGTTTTCTTTTATAGTCCCTTAGATATATAGCTATCCATGAAGGTAAGTAACAAAAACAAAGAAATAAACATTTTTTAACAATTAAAAATTAATTTTTCTTCAATCTTTATCAAACATATACACATTATACACAAAAATGATAGTTATTCATGTAAAAAGCACACATTACTTCAGAGTGATCTTGATGAAACAGTAAATGCCCATCAAAACTCGGAAACAGAATAAACAGGAAAAATTTCCCTTTTGGCGGTGAATAATGGCTAAACAGTGCACTGGAGGTATTTGATGCATAAGTAAAAAATTATATGCCTTTATAGCTGTAAAACAAAGAAGAATAGATCTATGGCCTTAAACAACTCGGACCACCCCAAAAAGGGCAAAAACTTACTTTAAAAAACATACACAAGGTGTCTGAAAAGTGTGAAAATTTGTAAAATAGGCACATACTATTGTTATTAGTCAGAATCGGTATCCTTGAACCACCCAACAGACCATAATATAGAGTATTGCTGAAATTAGAGAGGTAGTGCAGTTGTATCTTAGTTGTATCTACCTATGTCACTAGATTAAGCTCTCCAATCACACTTACAAATAACACAATACTGTAAACGCTATGATATTATAGAGAATCCTTAGAAATACAAGATAAGCTTAATTTTAAAATATAAGTCAAGAGACATTAATGTTAGCAAGAGACCTGTAAGATCAGGGCCTGCAGGAACATATTTACAATATTTTATTATTTTGGCCAAATTTAGAGGTTGCCATGTTTTGCTAAGTTTCATGACATCCTGTGCCCCCTAGGATGACAAAATAAGGAATTATGTAATGTGTCACAATACTTCTTTTTTAAGTCTATTATTTGTAGCCTTCTGTATTTTACAAAAAAAATGAGATAGAAAATTACCCCCCCCCCCTTCCCTTGCTCTTGAAGTATTTAAGAAAGGTGTGATTAATTTACCATCAAAAAAGGCAAAAAAATATGTCGTACATTCTATAAAGGACAATAAAACTCACCATGAAAACTTTATATTGTATATTTGCTTACAATAACTGATTTACTAAAATTTTACAGTTGCAAAATTGATAAGAAGCACTTCCTATAATAATTGGCGGGACTATAGTTTCTAGAAATGTCTAGGTACTAACTTGATAATTCTTAACATGATTAATTCCTTATCAAAACAAAATTACTTAAATCTGTGGCGCATACAGGTTTTTCCAGGGGAGGGGGGGGGGATGAGTAGGTGGGTAAGTTAAGCACACCTATAATTGGGACAAAATCAAAAAGGGGTGTATTATAGCATTCAAGAGTGCTACTTAATAATTTCCAGGAGATTTGAATACGAAATACTTAGCCCATTGCCACACATTTATCAGTTAGGGGGGGGGGGGTTCTTTTTTACTTAAAAATTTCAAAAGGCTGTCATTTTCTTATTTTTGAAGCTAGAAAAAAACTTTTTTTAAATGTTTATCTTTGTGTAAATTTTGTATTAGAAGTCTCAAACTATAAATTTTGCTGTACTTGGCAGCTGCCATCTGCAACAGTCGGCGGTCAGCAGGAAAACAGCAGCGGATCTTAATGAAATTTTAATATGTTATGCTTTTAAAGGTTTCTGGAGACATGAAGGATCAGGACCTGCAGGATCCTACCTGGAACCAAATATTGACTTGAACACCTATTTTTTTCACTATTTTTACTGAGAAAAAATATTATTGCATGTTACCTGGATGACCTTGCCAGGTTTGCTGGCATCCTGTGCTTGCCAGTATGGAAATATTAAAAAATTAAAACTCTCAGTTATTTTTCATACCAATATTTAAAAAGTCACTCGGTCATAGCCCTCTATCTTTCACACACAGAAAATAAGATAGAAAAAACAAACATTTTCCAGTATGGCTTTGAAACTAATTGATATCCGCTGGATTAGAAACGGTTCTCAAATATACTGAAAAAATCATGAATAGCATCATACTAATCGTTTTACAGACAATTTTCCACGAAAAATAAATAAAACAGTAAAATTAGTAACCTGTTTTTTAGTCCGGGCCTACAGTCCCTCAGGGCAAACAAAACTGGCACTTTAACAGTTATAAATCTATCTCAACCATAACATTTATAAATTAGTAACTACTGCTGCTTCATAACGAAATATATTTCAAAGAAAAAAATCTTCATTATCAATCGCATCTGTAATAGAAAACAACAACATAAATAAATGAAAAAAAAAGCATTAAGAATTATACAAAAATAGTCAAAATGTTAAAATATATCATAAAAAATAAAATTTTAAATTCACAGCTACTGTTTAGATCTTTACTATAACACAACCAAATAACAAATAAAGGAGAAGCGGTCAAACTGGCTGTGTAATAAGAGAAAGAAAGGGAAGGGTATATAGTTTGAAAAAAATATTTTTTTAAAAACAATTGCAACTGCATTTTGAATCAAGTTCTACGATTTAACAATGGTTCAAATTTTCTAATATAAAATTTTTCACGGGCTAATCTTATCCAAGGATTATTACTTTTAAGTTGCTCAAAAGGAACAAATTGTAAATGGCAAGGGTTGTGGCCATTTTGTGAAAAATGTTGTCCTACAGTTTTTACAGAATTTGGTTCAATTGAATTTTTATGTTCTCTAAATCTATCCACTGCTTTACGTCCTGTTTGTCCAATATATTGTGGATGAGATTTACAAGTTCCATTATCTTTAGTACAAGTTATACAATATATAATATTTTCCGAATTACAAGTCAAATTAGATAAAATGGGAATAGTTTCTTTTGTTACAGAAGATACAATGTTGTTAACAAATTTAGGTGAAAATTTACATAACATACAATCATTACCACAATGTTTAAAACCTATCTTATTTCTGGAAGGTCTTTTAGGAACTAAACTTTTTGGCAACTTTGCTCTTATGAGAAATTCTCTCAATTTTTTTGGTTTTGTCCAGCACACCATCGGTGGATCTGGAAAAATCTTTTTTAATAAAGGATTTTGTGTCATGACCTTCCAGAATTTAAACAAAATATTTGAAATATGTGGCAACCGTGGATCATATTGTAAACTAAGAATTGGGTGGTTTACAATTTTTTTCTCTACTTTTTTCAAAGCAGTTGACCTATCAATTACAGAAACACGTTCAAAAGCTTTTAAAATGTAATTTGGTTTGTATCCACGGGTCAAAAGTAATTCTTTTAAAGTATCTAATTGTTTTACAAAATCTAAATTATCACTGCAAATGCGTTTTGATCTCAAAGCTAATGAATAAGGAATATTTTCAGTTATATGACTAGGGTGACAAGAAGATGTAAGCAAATAAGAACATTTTTTGCCAGGTTTAACAAATAAATCAGTTTTAATATAACCATTTTTATCAATTGATATCACAGTGTCTAAAAATTCTACAGATTTGGTCTTGAAATTGTAAGAAGCTTTAAATTTAAGATAAGGATGAAAATTGTTCAAATGTTCAATAAACTTTAAAAGTTGTTGCTCAGTGCCAGTCCAAAAGAAAAAAATATCATCAATATATCGTTTGTAAAGGTGTGGTTTGATGCCTTTCCATGATGTTAGCATCAAACATTCTATGGCACCCATGAATAAACAGGCAAAAGTGGGTGCAACACGCGTGCCCATGGCTGTCCCAATACGTTGTAAGTAATACTTATTATTAAAAACAAGAACATTACATGTTAGCACTAGGGTTAAAAGAGTAATTAAGAAAGTGGTTGGGACACTTTTATCAATTCTTGTTTCTAAAAATTTACCAAATATATTGATTCCCTCGTCTAAGGGAATATTCGTGTACAGACTTGACACATCCAAAGTCACAGGAATAGAACCTGGAGGCTGCGGCCCTTTTAGATTCTCCTGCTCAAAGTTCCTTAGCATATCTGGTGTATCCTCCCAATATGATGGCAAGGATTTAACCAGATGGTTAGAATGAATATCCACGAAATGGCTTGCATTCTCGAAAGTAGTACCACTTGCTGACTCTACTGGCCTGAGGGGAGGTACAGTGGTACCTGGCGGCCATTTCTCAGGAGCCACATGATCTTTAATCAAGCCATACAATCTACCTGGCTTTGGCTCCTCTGTTACAAGCCATGAAGCTATATCGTTGTCTATCCAGCCCTCCTTTTTAGCTTTATTTACTTCCGATTTAAGCTTCTCATGGTCATTAAACTGGATTTGATCCGCCTGATATGTATCCAGCTCTTGAAAATACGGGTGCTCTTGACCATCAGCATCTAAGTGTTTAGCCTTAAGTAAAATCTCCATAGAATCAATAAAATCCGAAGTGTTAAGAACGGAGCAGCCACCTGTCTTATCGTTCGGTTTAATTGTGATTTGGCGGGATTTTTGAAGTTGAATCAAGTCATTCATAGCACGCCTCTCTGATTCAGGCAAATTTGTATGAATTTTGTTTAAATCCGTACCTAGGACGCAAGCCAATGAACCATTTAAAAATGTGTTTAAATCTGCAGAAGGAGCGCTTTTTGGAAAACTAGTCTTAACCTTATGCCACGGCTTTTTACCTTGTGTAGGTTCTATCAAGGTTTTTTCCATGTCGTCCTCCTTGTGAAGATTTTCACGCCATCTCATAGATCTGCCTAGCTTCTGAAAACCAGCGTGAATATCTGTAGTGTTAACAGATTTCGGTGTCATTGCAAAATTTAGGCCACGGTTTAAAAGGTCAGACATTTCTTTAGTTAATTCTATATCACTGTAATTAGTAACCAAAGAGTTCAAGCTTTTATTCTGGTTTTAATCTTACAATTTTTCAATTTAATTCCATATTTAGTGGAATATAGGTTAGTATACAGATAGATAGATAGATAGATAGATAGATAGATAGATAGATAGATAGATAGATAGATAGATAGATAGATAGATAGATAGATAGATAGATAGATAGATAGATAGATAGATAGATAGATAGATAGATAGATAGATAGATAGATAGATAGATAGATAGATAGATAGATAGATAGATAGATAGATAGATAGATAGATAGATAGATAGATAGATAGATAGATAGATAGATAGATAGATAGATAGATAGATAGATAGATAGATAGATAGATAGATAGATAGATAGATAGATAGATAGATAGATAGATAGATAGATAGATAGATAGATAGATAGATAGATAGATAGATAGATAGATAGATAGATAGATAGATAGATAGATAGATAGATAGATAGATAGATAGATAGATAGATAGATAGATAGATAGATAGATAGATAGATAGATAGATAGATAGATAGATAGATAGATAGATAGATAGATAGATAGATAGATAGATAGATAGATAGATAGATAGATAGATAGATAGATAGATAGATAGATAGATAGATAGATAGATAGATAGATAGATAGATAGACAGATAGATAGATAGATAGATAGATAGATAGATAGATAGATAGATAGATAGATAGATAGATAGATAGATAGATAGATAGATAGATAGATAGATAGATAGATAGATAGATAGATAGATAGATAGATAGATAGATTGATAGATAGATAGATAGATAGATAGATAGATATATAGATAGATAGATAGATAGATAGATAGATAGATAGATAGATAGATAGATGGATAGATAGATAGATAGATAGATTGTCGTCGGGGAGGTGATGAGCTCGAATCTCGGTCCGACACTGCATCATAACTAAAGACGTTAAAAATGATTCCTATTGCTGCTATGTCAGGTGCGCGACATAAATAGTTAAAGTAGGTGAAATTCCTTGGCCCATAAACAGGCGCAACTCATTACCATGCACAGTTAAGAATTCTCAGATAAAGATCGTGCAATATAAGGGTTGGTTGTCTGTCCTATTTCTAGCCCCTGCAGGAGGCTCAAACCCTGCATTAGCAATTTCCAAACCATGCAGGGAAATCATTAACATTTACCTAACCTAACATAAAATAACAAAAGCTATTATGAATTCCGAAACGCACTACTTCGTTTTCTTTCCATGGTCTAATGGTTTTTTCGGTTTTAGAATTGTCTAACCGAGCTTAATCAAACTAGAACACTATGTTTGTAAGTCTTTACACTTAAGAACAGTAATCTTATTGCTTTGGACAAGGGACAATTGGCTGTTTATTACACTAGTCCCCAAGGTTAAAGTAACGTTTTATTATTCGTTGGCTTAACAACTTCGGGGACTTTTTGTTTTGGTTGATTGATTCATTAAGTTGAGTGATCAAACGTTTCAACCACTAATTTTAATCTACAGAAGAGGTAACTCTGATATTTATCTTTGGGAATCTACATCATTTTATCGACCATGGTCTTATCCCTTTAGATCCCTGTTCAAAAAGGCGGCGGATCTTTATGAAATTTAAATACATTATGTAGACATGTAAGGAAAGCTTAAGTTTGAAATTTGAGGTCTCTAAGTCAAAAATTGCGGTCACAGGAGCCTTTTAAAGATTTCTGGAGACCTGGAGGATCAGGACCTTCAGGATCATACCTGGAACCTGAAATGGACTTTAACACCTGTATTTCATATGAGAATTTACTACTAGAGGATATTTTAGTATTTTAGTAAGATAAAATGCTTTGTTTAAGTCAAAAAAATATTTTTGCTCTTTACCTGGATCACCCTTCCAGGTTTGCTGGCATCCTGTGCCCGCCAGGATGGAGATATTTAAAAAATTTCAACTCTCAGTTATGTGTCATACCCAAACTTAAAAAGTCACGGAGTTTGGGCTCTTTATCTTTCACACACAGAAAATGGGAAAGAAAAAACCGGATGGGGGGAGCGTTCAACGCCCCCCCCGACCGTTAAGGGTTAATACTTATCTTGTTAATTTTTAATTGTAGGCCTGCAGGAAAAGACGATTATTGTTACGATATCAAAGAATATGATAATTTCAACAAAAAGAAACATTCTCCATTTTTCAGGTTATCAATATACTAAAGTAACAGGATGTCTGTGTGTCTATATGTGTGTCTATCTGTCTGTCTGTATGTATGTATGTCTGTCTGTTACAATATCAAAGAATATGATAATTTCAACAAAAAGAAACATTCTCCGTTTTTCAGGTAATTTTCTAATGTTTTGGGCGTAAGTTTTGAACACGACTGACGGACGGACCTTGATATCTACTTTGCTTAGAAGCCTCGCTTCGATCCTAAAACACAGCAAAAGAAATATAATATGTACAAGTTTATTGGGCTAAAGTGTTCACAAAACTAATAATAAAGATGTATACACACAAATAAGGTTAGGTTACATAGGCTAAAAGTCTTCCCCCCATTTATGATTTAGGGATAAGGTTCAAAAGGTCATAAAGAGAGTTTGAAAATAAAAATAAAAGTAAAGACAAAAAGGATATATGATAAGTGCAGTCAATATTCTCTAAAATGGCTATAACATTTGGAATGATAGTGCAGCTATTACCTTTTATGATACAAATAAGGATTTTAATTGCCAATTATCTGAAAAGTTTATATCCTTGAGCTAAAATTTTTTTTTAATTTTATAACTCTGCCAACCCTAAATCTTCATGCGGTTTTTAATATCTTTGTTATGATTCAATCCACGCATATAACGATTGCTTTAATCGTTTTCCAGGTCCCATAACTGTGCTGCTAGACCTTTATTTTTTAAAAATCGGTTCAGAAATAAGGATTTTAGAAGCTATAGTATTAGAATATTAGTTGTTTGATCCTTATCCTATTGGGGAGTCTGATGGAGGTCAGGACAAAGCCTAAAACCAACCCTAAGACATTTATAAACCTTCCCTTAAAAGTGTAACCAAATTGGAACAGTATTAGCAAGCTGTTTTCGTTATCGGCCGGCCGGAAATCGGCCGACTTCGGCCGGATTCGGCCGATTAACATAATCGGCCCAAATTTTCTTCATGTTAAGTTTAAAAATATCGTATTCGGCTATTCCTCAGCCGATTTAGTCGTCTAAGGTGGCAAAAAAATAGTCCTGGTCGTAATAAATTCAAATCCGTTGATCAATCTAAAATCCGTCCACTGGTTGTCGCGTAACAATGTTTTTAAAGTTGTAGACATGATATTAATTGCATAAAATAGAAGTAAAATTTAAAAATACCGTAGCCGGTTATTCCTTGGCCGATTTAGTCGGCCAAGGTGGCAAAAAAATAGTCCTGGTCGTAATAAATTCAAATCCGTTGACCAATCTAAAATCCGTCCACTAGTTGTCGCGTAACGGGGATTTTAAAGTTGTAGACATGATAATAATTGCATAAAATAGAAGTAAAGTTTAAAAATACCGTAGCCGGTTATTCCTTGGCCGATTTAGTCGGCCAAGGTGGCAAAAAAATAGTCCTGTTCGTAATAAATTCAAATCCGTTGACCAATCTAAAATCCGTCTACTGGTTGTCGCGTAACGATGTTTTTAAAGTTGTAGACATGATAATAATTGCATAAAATAGAAGTAAAATTTAAAAATACCGTAGCCGGTTATTCCTTGGCCGATTTAGTCAGCCAAGGTGGCAAAAAAATAGTCCTGGTCGTAATAAATTTAAATCCGTTGACCAATCTAAAATCAGTCCACTGGTTGTCAGGTAACGATGATTTTAAAGTTGTTATAAATGCTGCGTATATTATAAATATAATAATGTCGTCTTCGAAATGAAAATTTTACTCTAAGAAAATTTTTGAACTACAAATGTGATTTAGATGGACCTTTTACCATAAAATTACTTTTTCATAAACTAACTATTATTTAACTACCTTTTTTAAAGTAGCTGCAACCATTTTCCACCCAAAAAAAATTATTGACTGCACTTAATATATAAGAATAGAAGATACAAGAAAATCACGAAACCTAATTTATGTATTTTATATCAGGGAGGGAGGGGACTAGTCCCCAAAGTTTTATAATATTATTATAATATATTAAGAACTTTGGGGACTTATTGAATTTTTATTGGATTGTTGAGTGTCCAAATGTTTCAACCATTAATTGTAATCTACAGAAGGGGTACTTTTGTGTATCATTAGTGGGTATCTCCATCAATTTATCGGCTATTGTCCCATCCCTTTAGATCCCTGATTTTGAAGATTAATTTACTGACGGACAGACAAAGTAGATAAATCAGTAGCTTTGGGGCTAAAAAAAACTGGTTTTTATATTATAATTGTACATTTTTATACCTGCGGAAAACTGTTTATAACATGATGCTAGTCATAACTTTTCTGTTTGGCTGAGAACTGGTTCTAATCCACCGAATATTAATAGGTTGCCAGGCGATACTGGACAGAATATTCGGATGGATTTCTTGAAATATTATCCCTTCTAAAAGAGGGTGGGGGGGGGGGGCATAGTTAAATTAATATTCTAAAAATACTATTAAAAATCAAATATGTTATTATAGGAGACAATGGATGAATGGAAAAGATGACCCAGATTTACAAAAAGATCCCAAAGATCCAGGTAATGATAGCCGTTTACAAAATCATACTAGACACATATATTCTTTAGTTAAATGGAGATAGGACAACTCTTGGACTTTAGGTGCATCTTTTCTATTTGGCTATTTCTTTAAACTTTTGGTATTAGCACAAAAAGATTTCGAGGATCCAGGTATTGAGAGCCGTTTACAAGATCTTATTGGATATACATACATTTAGCTTCTTTGGAGGGGGGGGGGATATAGGGATTGAACAATGGGTCTAAAACTAATTTTTTATTGTCTTTGACTTTGGGTACTAGCACATAAAAAATCCTAAGGGTCCAGGTAATGATAACCGTTTACACGATCTTACTGGACATACATGCATTAGGCTTATTTTGGGGGATATAGGGATGGAACAATGGATTTAAAATTCATTATTTTGGTTGTTATTTTGGTACTAGCACAATAAGATCCAGGTCCAGGTAAGGATAGCCGTTTCCAAGATCTTACTGGACTGGACATACAAACAAACATACCTACATCCAGCTACTTTAGCTTATTAAGGGTTAAAGAAATGAGACAATGGATCTAAAATTCATTATTTTGATTGTCTTGGACTTTGGGTACTAGAACTAATGTATCTTTAATTATTTTTGGCTTTTTTAAAGACTTTGGGTACTAACACAAAAAGATCCTAGGGTAATGATAGCCTAGATCTAACTGGACAGGCAATACACATGAACATACATCATGTTAATGATTTGTGCCTGTTTTTGGGCCAAGACATTTATTTCTCTTACTCATACTATTAATGCCATATATGCATCTGACATTGCAGTACAACGATTAACATCTTTAGTTATGAGACGTTAAAGTCTAGAGTTTTGTTTTAACTTTTCACCTCCCAATTGTAGCAATTATACTACAGTAATGGGCCTTTTTTAACCTATCCTAACCTAACTTAACTATTTTCAGTAACACAGATGGGTCTACACCAACAAAATGGATATGTTTTAACCTATCCTAAATATTTTCAGTAACCCAGACATTATTGAAAAACGGCCAGGCAGGTTCTACACCAACAAAATTGATCTGTTTTAACCTATCCTAACCTAACCTAACTATTTTCAGTAACCCAGACCTTATTGAAAAACGGCCAGGCAGGTTCTACACCAACAAAATGGAGGCGTAACCATACAAACAGGAAATTCATTCAATTAAATCTTTTAGTATGGGTTAGAACCGGTTCTGATCCATGCTGAAAAATCATGTATTGCATTGTATCTACTATACTTCTAAGGTTTAAATAACATTGTCATAAATTTATCCTCAGAATTATTTATAACTTATTGTGAAAGAACACTTGATTTGAAATTGATAGGACATACAGAAGGACATTTTTAATTAAAGAGCAGCTTCGCTACTATGTATAAATACATCTTTATTCTGCCTCACTCATTTGATAAAATAAGTACTCAGGGAGGGAGGGGACATTGGCCTGTTTATTTATCTAGTCACCAAAGATTTATGATAATTTTTTATTTTAACTTTGGCGACTTTGAATTTTAATGCTTTTATCATTAAGTATCGATTTGTTTCAACCACTATCTAAAGATGGGGTAATTTTATGCATCATCATTTTGGATGTACATCAATATTTATTGGCCATTACCTTATCCCTCTCAGAGAGGGAGGGGACATTGGACTATACACTAGTCCCCAAAGTTTTATAATAACGCTTTCTTATTCATTTGCTTAACAATATGGATACATTAATTGGACTTTGATTGGTTGGTGCATTAAACTGAGTGTCCAAACGTTTCAACTACTAATTATAATATATAGAAGGAGTAAGATCTATGATAATTACTCTAATTGAATTATTCTAAACGTTTCATTGATTAGAGAAAAACACTAGAAAGGGAAGGGATTAACGTATTTCCCTATCCCAATGACCTTGTGCTGACTTCTAATTGGGTCTTTGAAATGAACTAATTGTGTCGGAAATTTGAACATAGCCAAGTAGCAGATAAGAGTTTGCTTGCAGACGAAAAAAGTCAATGGAAAAGAGAGGGAAGGTAGCTATCTGTATATAAATCTATACTAAAGATCTGATTTCCAATGATTGGGATGTATATCAATATATCGGCCATTGTCCTACCAATTGAATGAATTTATTTGCTCTAGTCCTGAAAGCCTACAGACCAACAACACTTGTCTGCTGGAGTCTAATTTCAGGTAAAAAAAAAACAATCCTTATAATAAAGTAACAGGATGTCCATCCGTCTGTATGTTTGTCTGTGTGTACCGAAGATCTAGAAAACAATACCCCCCCAAAAAAAAAAAAAATTTATATATATAAAAAAATATTTTTGAAAATAAAATTAAAAATGCGGGGTTTAATTTCTCCTCCCCCCCCCCCTTCCAAGTGCCCGTAGAGGCTAGATATATAATACATGGATATTGCGACACAGGAATATGCAGCTTCAATTTAGGTTGCTAATATAATCCTCAGAACTTGGTCCTTTATAGTCTTGAGAAGGAATTTTTTGTATGGGGGGGGGGGGGTTGTTAGGTTGTGTTACGTTACATATTTCGAAAACTGTGTTTTTTAAAGGAATTTTTTTTTCTATTTTAGCAATAGCGTCTACAGGTATGAAAATAAAGTAAAATTACTGTATATTAGAATCAGTGGAGTTCAGAAGGGGGGGGGGGGTTGTATAGGTGTTTAAACAGCCCATCCCCCTATAAAATTGAAATTAAAAAGGCTTGTCTTCCCCTTTTCACACCCCTTTGTTGAATCTCAGAGCACGCCACTGATTAGAATAGAAATAATTCATCTTTTAGATAAAACTCAGGGACAATAGAATGATATTCTGACAAACAACTCTAAAGAAAAATTTCCTCACAAACCCCTTCCCCTTTTCCTCCCCTTTTTTCCCACCCCTCTTCAGTTACATGACAAAAACAAAATATACCACCAGATACTTTATAAGGTGATTTTTTTGTAGAATTGTTGGTTAGAATAGCTACCCCAGGATAAAACTATAATCTTAGACAACTTATAGTTTATTTTGCAGTTTATATATACACTATTATTAGACATACAATTAAAATTACCTAAATTTATACTTATAATCGAAAAAATCTTGTGCACACCCTTTATGAAACAGCATATAGTGCCTAATAAAAAATTACGTTATACAATACAAATGACTAATAATAGGCCAGGATACATTGTAATTGGCCAATGGTAAATTGTATACTGGCCTTTCATTGGTCATTTATATTGTATGACGTCATTTTTTATTGGACACTACACGTTGTTTCACCCTTCAACTAGAAAACATCAATAAATGTTAATTATAATATTTTGTCCTAGTTTAAGCGATGAAGAATCAGGACGGGGTGAAGGTACCAGCTCCCCATTAGCCTCCAAAGAAAAGGTAATACAGAATTGTCCTAGAAATTTTAAACTTTGCATAGCTTAAAACAAAAAAACTATAATCTTTACCAAAAGTCCTTATGTCTTCATGCTGATATTTTAGATATTTTAAAATCACTTTTTTGAATGATATGATTGAATGCAAAATATTGAAGACGCATACAAAGACAGTTTTTCGCGGGTAGTAACATTATGTTTAGTTGGCCCTGATTTAATTATTAAATTTTAGGCAAGAAATTTATGGAAGAAAGCCGCAATTCAAGCTTCCCCACCCCATAGTCCAACAGCAGACAAAACACCAGCAAAAAAGCAACAGGTATTCTTTCTTTTCAATTTATTAAAGTAGAATGTTGTCTTTCCATCTGTCTGTCTATATGTCTATCTATCTGTCTGTCTATCCGTCTGTATATCTGATCCTTTGATCTGTCTATCTGTCCATCCCATAGTCCAATTCAACAATTAATCACAGTAGAAAATTGTCTGTCTATACGTCTGGATGCAGCTTAGCATAAAAAAAAAGAAAAAAACTAACCTACATAGTGAAGGACAACAGAGGTGTATTCTTAATAAAAATTTGCCCCATTAATCGCTTAGTGGGACAAAATCATATGTTAATAACCCTTCTATGATTTTGATTAATTTTGTAGATTTTTAATGTGATTTTGGTGGATTTTTCACGAAAACAATTTTGCCCCACTACGCGATTAGTGGGGCAATTTTTTTAAGAATCCACCTCAAATATCTTTGTCTGTCTATTATGTTTATATAAAATTATCTATAGTGAAGGACATGTATATGTCTTTATCTTTCCATAATCTCTGAACTGACAAACATAGTGATGGACAACAGATAAATGTTTGTCTTTCGGTTATGTTAATTATGCAAAATCAATGTCAAAATTAAAATTTGTTATTGAGTGCTCAAATCAATTAGCCCCACTTTTAAGGAATATGAATATTCCCCTGTTTGTATGAAGAATCTAAATTTATGTTCTTTACTAAGAATCTCTCGTGAAAATAATAGCGTAATCTATTTGTAGTTGAGTTCAGCATGATTTGAACTGACAACAAATAGTGATGGACAACAAATAAATGTTTGTTTTCCATTAAATTGATATGAAATTGAATATATGTCCATCTATAATGTGTTACGTTACTAATTGCTCAAATCAAATAGTCCAACTTTTATAGGATTATGAATATTCCCTTGCCTGTACGAATTTTCTAAATTTATGAAAAATCATCTGTCCATCTGTAATGTCCATCCATAGTGTCCATCTGTTTGTAGTTGAGTTCTGCGTGGACTGAACTGACCAACATAGTGACGGAGGACAGATATTTGGAGGAACAAAGAAAAGAAATTATTGGAGACGAGTGGAGAAAAATATCCAGAATTTTGGACAGGTAGTAATTTTGTAATCGGACAAAGTGTCTCAATATTTAGCCATAAGACGTTATAAAAATGAGGGAGATGAGAGGAGAAGTGGGAAAGAAAATCCCTAAAAAAGAGATTGATAATCAGTCATTTTAATGATGTCACATGGCTTATTTTTTTGACACTTTGTCCAGTTACGGTAAAATTTGAAGTTCAGATTTTCCAAACTAAAAAGGCTTCCCTGAAAATTTGAATTCTTACAGGACATGGGAGAGGACATGGGCTGTTTATAGCACTAGTTTAACATATATAAACAACTTTGGGGATTTTTTATTAATTGGTTCATTAAGTTGAGTGTCTAAACGTTTCTACCACTAACTTTCATATACAGAATGGGTAATATTGTGTATCATCATTGGAGATGTACATCAAATTTATCGGCTATTGTATTATTCCTTTAGATCCCTGTATCTTTTTGATAATTAACCAAAAAAAATTTGATGAAAATTATATTTCTTACATTTTTACAAGTCGTTTTAGAGATCGTACTGTACCTAATATTTGTATTTTCAAATATATTTAGTTTTATTAATTGATAACTAGCGGCTACACGTCCATAAAAGCCTCTATTTTTCGGTTTCCGTTAAAAACGAAAAAGTAAATTATTTGGGGGTGTTATTTTTCTATGGCCGATTTCTTTGGTAGGATGGAAAGAAAGATACTCTTCCCTAAATGATGTTATAACTTTACTGGACCATTGCTTAGAGATCTTTAGTTACAGACACAGACAGACTGACAGACATCCTGTTACTTTTATATTAAGTATTAACATCATAATTATTTCAGATTCCTGTTAATTATATTTGTGATTTTATCCTTGATAAATACTGTCTGGTGCATTTTTACCTCTCCCCACTTTCCCCCAGGGTAAGAATTTGTTTTCTTGTATTCATTCGAATCCGGTGGATAGGAACCGGTTCTCATCCATACGAAAAAACTATGTCTAGCATCGTATTATATCCAGCTTTCTACGAATATAAAAATGTACAATAATAAGATTAAAACCAGTTTTTTTAGCCCGTGACTTCGGCACCTCGGGGCTAAAAAAACTGGTTTTTATCTAATAATTGTACATTCTATATCTGCGGAAAGCCGTTTATAATACGATACGAGAAATAACTATTATTGTATTTAGTGAGAGAATGTTGCTATTCTCTCAATCAAAATAAATAATAAACTTCCACCTACTTCACCCCCAAAGGGGGACAACAGTAGAGGAAAGTTTGATCACATGACCAAAAATTGGTGAATATTTAGAATATCCTTTACAGTATTAATCAATATTACGAAAATATGATAAATAACTATTCTTGTATTCATTTGAAACCAATTAATATCCGGTAGATTAGAACTGGTTGTCAGCCATACAAAAAAAATTATGTCTAGCATCATATTATATTCATTTTTCTACAATCAAAAGATTAGAACCAGTTTTTTAGCCCATGCCTTCTGCATATCAGGGCTAAAGAAACTGGTTTTAATCTTATACTTGTACATTTTATATCCCCGGAAAGCTGTTTATTATACAAAGCGAGAAATAACTATTTAAAGTGAAGCTTCTCTTTAATATAATTAGGGTAGGTTCGTCCGTATTTCCGTATAAAATTAAGTTTTATAATAGCATTTCCTTATTAGTTGGATTAACAACTTTGTGAACTTTAATAGAGTTTTGACATTATGTTGAGTGTCCAATTTAAGTTCAACCACTTATTGTAAGAAGAGGTAATTTTTTGTATCATTATTTGGGCTGTACATCAATTTATCTGCCATTGTCTTATCCTTCTCAGGAAGGGAGGGAACATTGGGCTGTTTATTACCCAATACCCAAGTCCCAAAAGTTTTATGATAACGGTTTTCTTTTTCGTTGGCTTAAAAAACTTTGGGGACTTTTATTGAATTTTGATTAGTTGGTTCATTTTGTGTCCAAACGTTTCACCCACTAATTGTAACCTAAAATATTTATTGTACAAGTCGTCAAAATTTTATAATAACATGTTCTCATTCTCTTTGGCTTAACAACTTTGGGGATTTTGATTGGTTTATTAGGTGTCCAAACGTTTCAACCACTTATTTTAATAATCTTTCAGAGATGCCGAAGATGATGACGTGCTTCTTGACAATAGAACTATAGAAGAATAATTTTGAATATCATCATTGGGGATTGTTTATGCAGAATCTTCCATTCAAAATCATACTTTTTAAAAGCTGTAATATGAAAATGTCTTTAATAACGTTTTCTTATTCGATAGCTTAACAACTTTGTGGACTTTTAATCAATTTAATGAGTTGATTCATTAAGTTGAGTGTCCAAACGATGCACACAATAATTGTAATCTACAGAATAGGGAATTTCGATTACCATGATTGGGGATGTACATTAATTTATTGGCCATTTTCTTATCCCTTTAAATCCCTGACTCCTAGGCTAGGCTTTATAGGAATTGATTTATTTTTCCTAAGACAAAATTTTACAATGTTTGTTGTTTTAGTTAATTTTTTAAGCCATATCAAAATTTGGTAGCGGGACAAAGTGTCTCAAATATCAGCCATGTGACGTCATAAAAATAAGAGAGATGAGAGGGGAAGTGGGAAAGAAAACCCCTACAAAAAGAAATGGATGATCCCTCATTTTTATGACGTCACATGGCTGTTTTTTAGACACTTTGTAAAGTTACCATGAAAGGCATTTTTCGTGAAATAGGGTGATTTCCCTCAAAGCGCTTAGTCGAGCACAGAACATAAATTACCCCCACGGGCAACCCCCCTCTTTATTTTGAACAATTACTAAATAAACTGGGCACTTACTTTAAGAGAAAGCACGAAAATATAATTTTTAAGAGCTTGATTAAATTAGGAATTTTTAACTTTTCTAAATTGTAATTTAATTTTTAAAATCTTGATTTAAGGACTTTTTAAATATTAGATACCAAAGAAAAGACTGTTATTTTACCAGTCATGCTTGTAAAATATACACACACAAAAAATCAGCATCAAATATTTTTACATAAAATTAAATGATATTAAAATGTCAGATTGAAAAGATTTAAATTTAAGTTTGAAAATACGGAAAGTGTCATGTGCGACGTCATAAAAATACGTCTAAAGCCTCTTTTTTTTTATTGGTTTCCTTTCCCACTTCTCCTCTCATCCTTCCTTTTTAGACGTATTTTATGACGTCATACATGATACACCTGATTCCAAAACTAATCACCAAAATGAAACTATATAAAGCATATGGTAACCATATATTATAAGTTCTTCTTGCTACATATTGTACAATTATACATCATAAATAATACAAATAATACTCATTTTACATTTAATATTTTATAATTTAATAATTTTTTTGACAAAAGTGTTGTTTGGTGTAGCTGGACAAAGTATCTCAAAAATCAGCCATGTGAAGTCATAAGTGAGTGATTATCCATCTCATTTTAATTTTAGGGGTTTTCTATTCCAATTCTCCTCTCATCTTCCTCATTTTTATGACGTCACGTGGCTGATTTTTTAGGCTACTGTTTTGTGCATTTTTTTTTAATTTCTCTATGTTTTTTACATTGATTTTTAAGCTTAATTATTTCAATGCAAATAAACTGAGTAATAATGGATATATAATACATGGATATTGTGAGAGATTCTCCCATCCCTTGACAATGGAGGAACTTATTGATCAATATTTGAGGACTATATTAGCAACAAAAAATCCACCTGTCACAATATCCACGTATTCTATATCCATTTTAGTAATAATTCTGTTGATAATTTTTACTTTTGGCTGCCACATAGCATTTGATTACCTAAACTTAAAATTTAATTATTGAAAGAAATGGATATAGCATACGTGGGTATTGTGACAGGGGAAGTTTAATTGTCAATTTAGATTGCTAATATTTACCCCATTTATTGATCAATACGTTTCCTTCATGGTCAGGGGGAGGGGATAAGGAAAAGTGTAGGGAGGGGGGGATGAGGGGTGAAGCGGAAAGGTGTCTAAAATACGATGAATAACTATTATTTATTGATATATTTACATAAGCTTATAATTTGAGAGGTTATGAGGTATTTTAAAATAAAGTATACAAATTTAATTATTGTATTATAACTGTATATACAGGGTGTTTCAATAGAAATGTTATTTTTAAAAACTTAATTATGCATAGAAACAAAAACAATTATGTAAAATTCTTTATATATAAATAAAAACCTTTTCTGGTGCATTTATGTTTCAAATATTCAAAAATGATTATTTCAATAAAATATGCCTCAAAAAACCTATTTTTCCAAAGGCCTTATTTTTGATGGTTTATGGGTTTGAAGGTTGTTCAAAAAAGAGCACATTTTAAAAAATCAAATTGCGCAGCTTGTGGTAATAGTACAAAAATGTTGTGCATACCATTAGAATCGTTATTAAGTCTAGTTTTTGGATATATAAGAATCATTTCTGTGCTACTTATATTATAGGAGCTACGTGGTAATATGTTCCAACTTTTCAATAATTTGTTAAATAATCTTATTTCTCGTATTCAATTGAATCCGGTAGATAGGAACCGGTTCTCATCCATATGAAAAAATTATGTCTAGCATCATATTATATCAAGCTTTCTATGAATTCTATATCCGCGGAAAGCTGTTCAAAATAAGATGCGAGAAATAACTATTAAATATTTGAGACATGAATGTACAAGAACAGGTTTTCCAAATATATAAAGCATTTTATAAAATTGTTTTTTGTTTCTATGCCTAATTAAGTTTTTTAAAATTAACATTTCTCTTGAAACACCCTGTAGTATAAAATGTTATCTTGTAAAGATCTGTACATTATAGTGCTGAAATAAATTTAAAGAAACTTGATGTTTTTGCTTTAAAAGTACAGCGCTCTATTCTACAAAATTTGTTGATTAGTTCTCTGGGATTAATGCAAATATATTCTAAACCTTTGTTTTGTCTATCTGTCTGTTGCTTTACAATTATACTAATTGCTTCCCCCCTATCCTGTAAGAGAGGGCGGAGAGGTAAGAAAATAGCTTAAAACCTTACACAAAAAGGTACAACCAATTTGGATCAATTTTCCGACATATTAAACTTCAGACAAAAAACATTGAATAATGGGATAAGTATGCTCATTGCTTGGCTGCTATAAGAGATAGGCTTCCAAGATTCTCCTGACCAATGAGATGCCAATCTACAACAAAAGCTGTATCTAATCTGTTGGGCTTTATTTATATATTCAATAATAGCGGCTACGCCCTCTCTTTGTAGTACACTAACAGGATGTTTGTCTGTCTGTTTGACAAACAGTGTGTGTACCAAAGGATCTCGCTAACCGCTATGGTTCTCCTTTACAGGGTAGCTTCTTACATGTCCTGGGAAGGTTTAGAACAATAACCACGTCCCCCCCCCCTGAAAAAAATGCTTAAACTTAAATTAAAATGGTGGGGGTTGGTCATCCCCCTCCCAAAAAAATTTCATTTAAATCTAAATTACAAAATCTAATTCAACTCCCCCTTTCTAAAGTGCCCCTAGAGGCTGAATATCTAAATAAAGCAGCTACCTATGGACAAGATTGTCAGTGGTAATATTAATTATGTCAAATATACATGATGAAAAAAAATGTGCAACCTGCTTATAAAATCACGCAACTTCAAACCCTCCAAATATAAAGTTTAATGTTATAAAGTAGAAATATAAGCCATTCTGTTTAAGAAAAGCTATTAAATGAAAACGATTTGTAGAACTATAATCCCTAAAATCTCTATTAATTAAAACCACTTGCAAACAAAATGAATTATAGAGTAGTGGAAGTCATAAATATAAAAAAAAAGATATTTTTAAGCTCATATTTTTCCCTAATATACATATTATATAATACATTATCATTAAAAAATTACAGTATATACAAATCTTTCTGGAATATAAGTAGAGTTTGTATTAAAGAATAATGCACTTTTTGCGATTTCTTATTGATTTGGAAATTTTTTCAACCTCTATAGTTTGTAGGTTATCATCTTCAATTAGATTGAGAGCTTCTTTAGGTTGTTTCACCTCTTTAGTTATGTATTCATGTAGGTTATCATCCTGTATTAGATTAAGAGCTTCTTTAGATTGACTAAATGTATCTATTTTCCCATCATGAACAACTATTGCAAACTTTGCTTGTGATTCCCAGATTGCATCTCTGCTACGTGCTTCACATCTATTTCTGACCTTCTTACTCCATTTAACCTTGATGCTAGTCTCATTATCTGAAAAATTTAAAGTATTCCCATTTCCCCAAGCTGCAAATTCATGTTTTTGATCAACATTTTCATCAGCAAATACAATAATATTCCCTTCTTCATTGAAATAAAATTCTGAAAATTCATTGATATTGATATAATTAATATGTCTTGGCTTGTTTACTAGATCTTTAATTTCAAGCTCATCATGGTAGCTCCAAGATATTTCATCATATTTTCTAGAAATATTTCTCTTCAATTCTTCATAAAACTCTTTGTTTTCTAATTTGATATTCTCGCCAACTTGATTATTTCTTTCTTCTCTAGTTAAACTAAGAAATTTCTTTGTATTCGCCTCTTTCATAATATTCTTAGAAATTCTTGTGTAAGTTACAATCACAATACTCTCATCCTGGTCCAATAGTTTGTACTTATCTAATATTGCCATAGTAATGGCACTAATATCATGTTTATCTTTGTTGTGATAGTGATGACAATCTATAGCTTTTCTTTCAGCATAAATAAAGCCATGTAAATTTTTATCTTGAATTGCTCCAAATTTGTTTCCTTCAGGAACTTTCTGTCTTGAAATGAAAATCGCAAATGACATTGCTCTAAGTATCATATTTCTTATATTTCTTATAAAGGCAATATTATATCCTTCTTCTGTAATATCATCAATTATGATAATGTTCCTTGCCTGAGCACCCTGAAATTCATAGAAATTTGTTACTAATATTCCTTCAGGTTTGTTCATATATGCTTTGCAGTCTGACACAACTGGTCTAGTTGAGGAAAAGTGTTTGTTTAACAAATCAAACATTGAGTTGTAATATAAATTTGTTAATACAACTACACCTTCTTGTGGTTGAAGTAAGAAATATTTTTCTACTGCAGCAATGGCTAATAAGCCAGGTAATATATTATGAATATTATGATAGTAATATATATGGCTACCAATGACATTATTGTCAGGAAGCTTAAAAGGTGTTTTTGAATTTAAAGCTTCAGAAAACTTGTGTATTAGTTGGCTGTTTCGCAAATTTTTGGTAAGATTAAAACATAGAGCAGAGTGATTCTTTATCATAGTTTCTATCCACACTGATCTACCTTTCATATAGCCATTATTTACTTTCATAGTCATGCAAATTGTTTTCACAGAGCCAGGAAATTTACACTTTCCAATTATCATTTCATCAATAAATAGGTGATCACAAAGATTATCTCTAAAGAATTGATTTATTGAATACATTATTTCTTCAGGTTTTTGGAATAAATCTAATTTACAATTTAGATCTCTAATAGTAAAAACTCTTACATTAGGATAAGATTCAAACTCCACCTTAGCCATTTCATCCATAAAAGATATTGGGTTTGTATAACAGTCTTCTTCACCATAATATGTTAATGCTGTTAAATCAATGTAAAATATTTTATCTTTAAGATTGTTAGTGGCACACTTTTTTGCTCTTTCTTTCAAGACATATGTTTTTCCTGTACCATAGTCACCATCTATGATAAGGAACTTTGATGTTGAGTTTACTGCTTGCAGTTGTTCATTGTTGAGCATGTAAACAGGAACATTATCATCTATTGATATTCCATCAGACTTTCCTGTCAATGCTTTCTCAACTTCTTTGCTAATGGTTAATGGATCAGATATCAATTGATTAAATCTACTTGACTCTTTTATAGAAATGTGGTATATCAGTTCAGAAACTAGATCCTCATATACTGTTTGATCATGATTATCAGATGTAACAAGTTTGTGGTCAAATATCTGATTCAACCAAGGTGTTGCATCATCAACATCTTGTATAATAAATTGCTGACAGTTGACACAGGGAACTGTGGTTCCTTCATGAATAGTCAAATAAGGAACACACGCAGCCCTAACAAACATCCAATCATTGGAAAGCATTCCTCCAAATAATTTCTGCATGAAAGAAAAGTGCTGTTTTGTTTGATCTGAAGCATCTTTAAGTAGTTTGAGTTTATCTCCTTGCTCTTTAGGTCCAAGTTTAACCTCTATATTGATAATAACATTATGCTTAGGAATTATCATGATAGTGTCCCATTCAGTCTTTTTTTCTTGAAGGCTAAAATTATAAAACTGATATTTGTAAAAGTTTCTTAATTTATCATCAGGGATCTTGTACAGGAATGTATTTTCAATTGTATAATGATATTCTTTGGCATACTTTTTTCTTTTAGGACTTGGACTAGAAGAACACTGATCTTGGTTAGAGCTGTCAGTTATAATATTCTGGAAATCAGATTGATTGTTCTCTACAACTTTTTCCTGTTGCTTTGATTCATTATTGAAACGTTTTCTGTCTACCTGACTTTTTAACACCTAGAATAAATTAAGCTAATATTTCACATATTTTAAAATTTTTGGTTCTTGAAATAATAACTAATATTGTGATTGAATAAAAAAGAACAATGATAAAAAGACAAGAAAGATTTTTTTAGAAAATTTGATAAAGGTATGTTATAGACATCTCAAAAGGAAAATTTTTTAATTATTCATATGAAATATTAATATTCCTGTTTAAACAACCAGTTATCAGGTCCTTTAAATAGCAAAGGATTTTCCCTCCACTTCTTATGTTCCTCAATACAAGACATCAATTTATCCTCCTCAACATCTTCCATGCCAAGGATATCCTTCACTCTTTTCTCATATTGATTAAATTCTGCATAATTATCCTTGCCTCTAGTATCTTTTCCCTTCTTAACTATTTGTTGGATACAATCACCTGATTGAAAGCTGTTGATTAAAAAGGTTTCTAGATTTGAATTTCTTGCTGCATTGACAAGCTCATGATGTAAACATTCTTCAAGATATTTATCCAGAATCTGAGCATCTTGCTGTTCCTTCCCCACTTTTCCTAAAACAGTTGGTTTCTTTGGTGTTACAAAATGATTTGGGATAGCTATAACCTTACACTTTGGATCGAAATAATAATCAGCAACTTTCTGTTTTATCTCTTCAATCTTTTCTTTAGCTAAAAGTCTCTGATTGTCTCCTGCAGGTCCATGAAAGTTTATACTCATTTTACTTAATTCTTCAGCCAAATTCAATGTTTGAGAATCTTGTGATGATAAAGGAAAAAACCCAAGTTGAAATCCACAAGTACAAATGGAAGGATCTGTAGACTCCATCTCATTTTCATCCTTAATGTATAATATGTTAACCTGACTGTTCCTGTTTAATAAAGAATGGCTGACTATAACACAATCATGGTTAATGACATGTTCACTTATTTTACTCATTAATTTAATTTAATTAAGCAACCTTCAATTTTAAGATTTTTTATTTCTTATAGACCAATATCTAAAAGTAATTTTAAAACTAGATTGAAATATATTTAGATAAAATTTAATTTATTATTTTCAATGAAGATGTTAGAGATGGTGTTTGGCATTTGCCAGCAAGAAGCAGAAAAATAGTAGAAGATTTTCTATAAATTTAAATGTCTTGTGGCTACGTAAACAAGAAAGTCAAAAAGTGGGTAAAATGGTATTTACCCTCCCCCAAGCCCCCCCCCCCCCCATAAAACATTTTTTTTTATTTTGGCTGGGGGTAATAAGAGTTGATGGATACTTCATGATATTTATTACAATTCTAGAATATTATATTAGCCTATCTGAATGATTTTGAAATCACAAAATATCTTTGTGTAAAACAAGACAAATATCAGAAATTTTTATAAAAATACAAAATACAATACCAAATTTTAGGCACTATAAAAATAAAAAATACCTACCTTTTTAGTATCACTACCAGGACCTGCACAACCTGTGTTTCCATCCATTTCAGTTCCACTGCCTAATTCATCCATCTCTAAATGAAAAAAATTTAGATTCAAGATTAAGATTAGAAAAATGCACAAGTAATTTTGGATCTTTCCTATACAATACCTAGAAATATTTTTTCAATTAACACAATAACATCCATGACCATTTTTACAATATCTTTAAATCTTTGTTCCCTCAGCTTTGGCAAATTGGTTTTTTTTTTAATAAAATGGCTTGGCCTCCAATCTTTGGTATTGTCCAAATTGATATACCCAAAAGTTGATATAGGCTTTTATAAAAGATATAATAAATCTTTCCTGTAATGAAAAATTGGTTCTAGTGCAGTTCACAGTAAAATATTCCTGGTTTTTAGAGGTAATCACATTTAGAATCATTTTACCATGAACTGCACTAGACTTAAAGGGACTGTGAATGTACATATTTCTCATCATATTATCAAATCTTAACATTTTCTAAGCACCTTTCACTATACTGATCAACCAAAAACGTTCTATTAACAAAAATATTGATGATTTATTCCTGGATTTTACAGCATTTCAAGAGGGAAAAATGGAAAAACAGGGAAAATCTGAACGTTTTTATTTATCAAAATGTTTCTAGGGATATTTAACTTGTCATACATAGTTTACATGATTTAATTACTGTTTAGGATTTATTTTATAACATAAAATTGCCAATTCATGTTTTAATAACATAGTAATTAGGTAATAAAGATTGATTTTAAATTCGTATTATTGACAAACAAATACCTCACTGTCTACAAAGGGTTGAATCTCATAGGTTATTTGAAATGATAATATTTTATATTGTGCCGGACAATAAATAACCCACATTTGATTACACTTTTATCAGACTGTTTATAAAGAAATATTGCACCTGTATTATATACAAATTTGTAATTAAAGGTTGGCGAGAGATGGGCCAACTGACGTTACTTGGATACTAATAAGAAAATCTGTCTTTTGCTTTGTTATTGTATTTGATATTAAATAAAAAAATATTGCTTATTCTATTAATTTCAAAGCAATTACAGTTTGGTTTAAAGCAAGGACTATGTTAAAAGTAGACTTAACCGTTAGGAAAAACAGAGAACTATGTCCAAAAGATTAGTTTTAGCTATAGAAGGAAAAAAAGACATTTAACTGCACATTTATATACTCCGGAAATTCTTTCCCTAATCTTGGATATAGTAAAAATCGGCGGAATAAGCCATTATTTAAGGAAACAAGAGCCTGTTTTGCCCTATCTTTGAGATTATGTGAATAAGATGATGTTAAGGTTTGATAATCCGATGAGAAATTTTTGTTCACCGTCCCTTTAAACAATCTAAAAAATTATTAGCTGCTCTCAGGGAAACCTTTGGCTTCAGATAATAATAATCAGATAATTCCTATAACAGAATATCACTGTATTGTAATACTATAGCAAGACCCACCTTAAACAGATATAAAGTTATCTCCTTGCAATCGAGTTTATTCTCGCCTTGAGCTGCAAGAGTACTGCCATCTGTTGTGTTGGTAGCAAGTGAAACTGGAGTATCTGTACTTCTAGTTTCTATGCTTGTTGCAATGTCAAAAAATTTTGAGAAATCGCTGTTGTCAACAGAATTGCCTAAAATTTAAGGAGATTTAGAAGAATACTTAAATTAACTTAAAGTTCTGTTATATTTCTTTTAAAAAATCCTAAGGTTGAGTACCACCTCTGGCCCAAAATGCTTTATGACGGGGTCTATGTAGATTATTATTAAGCAAAACCATTTTACTAAATATTTATGAAGTTGTTAGAAATGCCAAAAAGACAGACAGACAACATGAGCACAGGTCTGTAGCATGTAAGATCCAAGGAAAGTTTATAACTATTTCAGGATATGTTAAAGTAGCAGGACAGCTATAATTCTGCTGCCCAAACTAACCGCCATCCCTAATCTGCCAGTGAACTGGCTCCCAACTATACACCACAAGGGTAGAATGTACATCCATCCCCTCAGTCATATTTAACTGCTTTGTAGGAGAGCTTAACCTAACTTAATAACTGTTGTTTCATGTAAATAATCAGTATTGTCTGTGCTTTTCACCAATGAAGACGTATTTCAAACAACCACATTTTGTTTATACTTTATTATATACTAGCGGCTTCGCCACTAGCCTCTAGGGGCTTCGCCCTATGAAGTAATGGGAAGTCAACCCTCCTATATAGAAATATTCAAAAAAATTATTCTTTGTTAAATTACTCTGTGGTAAAATTAAACCCAGGTTGTGCGCTTTATGCACAAAAATTTCAATTCCTACAAATTAAACCCAGGTTGTTTGCTGTATACACAAAAATTTCAATTCGTAAAAATTAAACCTAGGTTGTTCGCAAACACAAAAATTAAAATTTGTAAAAAAAATTTAAAAATTTTGGAAGTTGGGATTTTTTATTTTTGGGGGGATGGGGTGTCCCACCCCCCAAGAAAATAGCTTAAAACCACTAGAGGACCAGTAGGTATATTCCCAGAAGGGTAGAGCTCAATTTGATCAGCAGTTACTGAGAAATTTTTTGGGGGGTGGGTTTTTTTAGTTTTTTGGGGGTTGGGGGTGTCTCACCCCCCAAGAAAATAGCTTAAAACCACTACAGGACCAATAGGTATATACCCTGAAGAGTAGAATTCGATCGGTTCCGTGGTTACCAAGATCTTAATGGACGGACAGACAGACGGACGGACAGACAGACAAACGGACAGACATCGTTCTACTTTGTTTATAGACTAGCGACTTCGCCCCAAGCCTCTAGGGGCTTTGCCCCAAGAGATGGTAAAAAAAGTGTAAGGTGAAATTTGTAAAAAAAAATATTCCACAAAGGAAATCTTCCACAAAGGAAATCTTCTACAAAGGACTAAGGATATTTCTTACAAAAAAAAAAAGAAAAAAAAAATGGGGGGGATTTTTTTTATTTTTGGGGGGGTTTGGGGTGTCCCACCCCCCAAGAAAATAGCTTAAAACCACCACAGGACCAATAGGTATATACCCTGAAGAGTAGAATTTAATCAGTTCAGTGGTTACCGAGATCTTAAGGGACAGACAGACGTACAGACGGACAAGCTACTTTGTATTATAGATAATACAAAGTAGAATGATGTTTGTCCGCCTGTCTGTCCCTTAAGATCTCGGTAACCAATGAATCGATCGGATTCTACTCTTCAGGGTATACGCCTACTGGTCCTGTGGTGGTTTTAGGCTATTTTCTTGGGGGGTGGGACACCCCAAACCCCCCAAAAAACAAAAAATCCATCCCCCCCCCCCATTTTTTTGCTGAAGAATTCCTTGGTCCTTTTACGAATTTTACCAAATTTTTTTTTGATCACCACTTGGGGCAAAGCCCCTAGAGGCTAGGGGCGAAGCCGCTAGTAGATCTATATTCTGCTTATTCAGTTCTGACACTCTACTAGTGTTAATGTTCTTTTGTTCTTCCTTTTTATTTTATAGCTTCGCTTTTATGAATGTTGTCATCCTTAAATAAAATCCTAATGAAGTATAACAAGATTTATATCTTAGAAATACTACCTACATAGAATAAAAATAATTCTTTCATAAATCCTAAGATTACAAAAAATATAACTAATGTAAAACAGTTACAATCAGTGTCGTGCTTAAGTAGGGTGTTTATCAATGTCAAAACCACCCCTTAAAATTGAAATAGGAAAGACCTACCTGATTCCCCCCCATTCTAATGGTAAAGGACCCAGGAAATCTTCTGCATAAAAGAATATATATCCCTAGAGGCAAAAATATGCAAAGGAGTGTTCATACAAGTTTGTGAAATTTTATATGGAGACCTCATAAATGCTATTACTTTTTTTAAAAAAATAATTCTTATATGTTTTTTTTATAAAAAAAATTTAATCGGCGAATTTTGGCAATAACCCGCTTGCAGAAAAACGTTTTCATCGAGTTTTGGGAAAAAACCTCTTTGAAATATTAATTAATTATTCAAATGTCGTCTTTGTGTTAGGAATCTGTTGTGTCATGTTCTAATTATTTGTTTCTGCTAAAAAAGTAAAACATAAACAATGAAAATTGAATATGTCACGTTTTTACTAGCAGTCTAATTAAAACAAAATCATTTAAATTCTGGCTAGTTAATATCTAGTTACTTATTATATTTTTAATTGAAGAAGTTATGATACGTTTTTTAAAACATATATGATAATTAGTTAATTTTCACAATTTTATTTCTCTGTACCTAAGGAGATTACTTTAATTTTGATGAACCCTTTATTTAATCATTTTACTTTAATTATTAACTATAGCGGCTACGGCCCTAAGGGCTTATATGGGTATTTGCAGTAGTGTTGGTTGAATTTGATCCCCTATCTCCCCTCTATTTTTTTTAGTTTTAACAGTAAAATAAAAAATCCCATTAAAAATATATGTCTGGGGGGGAAGGGGTGGGAGTTAGTTTTAAACCTTCCCAGGACCTATAAGACGCTACATTGGAATGAAGTACCATATCGGTTCAGTGGTTAGTGAGATCCTTCAAAACATCCATACACATTTTCAACATTTTTGGTTAAAAAAACTGGTTTTAATCTTATGATTGTACATATCTATATTCGTAGAAAACTGTATAATACAATGCTAGACATAGTTTTTTTTTGTATGGATGAGAACCGGTTCCTATCCACCGGATTTGAATGAATGCGAGAAATAGTTTTACCAACTATTGTCACCTTTTAAAAAAGACTTTCATTGACCCTAAGATATTTTCTTTTGCATGAAATTTTAATATCTACTTTTTAATGTGTCTTCGCGCGCTACTTAGCTACATTCAAAACACAATATATTTTACCTCGTACCTTATTAACTAAAAAATATATTTCAGAAAATAAAATGTGCATTATTTAGTGAGCCTTCTTGTGAAATGACGTTAATTTAAAGATAGTTACAAGTAAGTATCATTATTTTTGTATACCTTTCTGAAAATAGGCATATAATTTTCACCTACTCTATCAACTAAAATTTTGTTGGGCTTTCTGGTCCTTTGTATGTCCCTTGATAGCCAAATAGTTTGTAAGTCTTTCCACATTATCTAAAACTAGAAGTATGGTTTGTTTAGTTTTAAAATTGTCTAACCGAGCATAAGCAATCTAGAATACTACGAACATCCATATATATACGTACATCTCTCCGTCCGTCTGAAGATATGCGGCATAATACATAGAAAAAAAGATTCACAAATTGACTAACAAACGAACATTGACTAACAATGCCTACTTTTTGCCTGTTTGGCCAAGGAATCGTGGTATAAACAATTATGTCATAGAGGACAACTATATCCCTAACATGTTTAGGCTACCTAACGTTTGAGAGATTGTATTTATAAAACGTTGTGTACCAATATTATATAATTTCCAGTCCAATGTACCCCTCTCTTCTCCTATGATTAAGTTTTACTAATTACCTAATAAATGTAAATAATATACCTACCTATGCATCGAATTACGTAAAGTAAAAAGACATTCTACTTACCAACTAAAAGAAAATTTTTTTTACTAAATGTTTTTTTTTACTAGTGTGCTTCGCCAAATTGATCAAGGGGGGGGGGGGAGTTTTGACACATTTGCATAAACCGTGTGTAAAGGCTTTATCTTTGCACTTAGAGGATAGGTTGTTAAAGATAAAATCATTCCTATATGATGAATTTCCTCCAGATTTATGATTTTTGGATAGGTCTCCAGATTCCGGAGCTCTAGGCCTCCAGGTGGTCTCTATACAAAAAATGAAAAAAAAAATTTTTTTGAAGTGTTAGAGGTCAACTTACAAAACAAATGTAATTCACATATTTGAAGAAAAAACATACATGTTTTGTTTCACAAACTGACATCTAACTTAACAAAAAAAATTTACCTTTCCAGAGACTACCTGTAAGCCTATTCAAAAAATCTTAAATCTGGGAGAAATTCATTATATAAGAATGATTTTATCTTTTATAACCTATCCTCTCAGTCCAAAGATAAAGCCAAAACACACACTTTACGCAGATGTGACAAAACTTCCCCACCCCCCTTAATTTCTATTGTACCAGATATTGACTTTAAAGAGTTTTTTTTAAATGTCACATAAAGTTTTGTTTAAATTAGGGATGGGAATCCGTCGAATTTTTGGGCCGGATTCGGATTCCGGATTCTGAAGGAATCCGTCAAAAAAAGTGACGGATTCTTGCGGATTCCGGATTCTTATTTTTGGCGGATTCCGGATTCGGATTCCGGATTCTAGCAGTATTTTAAAAGGCCGTCCGTCACAGAGGGATAGCTTTTTTCGTTGATTTATCACTATGTTACTTGGTTGAAGCCTTGATTTGTTTAAAGTGTTGACTTCCAGCATAACTAAAACATTTACATCACATTAGTAATTATTAAAATTTGTTATGTAGAAATTTTTTTTGATCTTTGCCTTCAAACAGAGGGAGTTGTAAGAAAAAAGACGGTAATTTTAGCCTACCAATTTAGAATCCGGAATCCGCTATAAAAAACGGATTCCGGATCCGGATTCGGATTACAAAATTGGCTGAAAATTGGGCGGATTCCGGATTCCAGATTCGGATTCCGGATCCGGATTCCCATCACTAGTTTAAATATAATAATACCATCAGCTTGCGGAATGGGAGTCTAGTCCGATATCAACAGTAACACCCATGCAATTAAAATTTGAAAGGCCTTGCCCTTTTTTCACCTAAAGAAATACTCTCCTGGCGAAACCCTGTGCACGCCACTGTTTGAAACTTTTGGCTTGATAGAGCATCAATTACTAACCCTAGCTTTTGAAATCACCCATAGAGAAGATAATTAATTTTCCTAAAATATCAATTGTAAAAATAACCATGGATTATAGGTAAATGGATAAAACAATGGACTATAAATTAATATGCATCCCCAAAATGATTATGAACAAAATTACCCTATCTGTAGATTACTACTGATTTGAAACCACAATAAATATTTAGTGTAAGTATAGTAAAGTTTTAAAGTAATGAATAAGTTAAGTTTGGGTACTGGTGTAATTTAGATTACTATGTCCCCTCCCTCCTTAAAGAAATAAGCATGTTTTTCTTTATCGACAAAAAACTAAATGCCTACCTATATAAAAAAATTTATGTAATAACCTCTAACAAAAATAAACTTAGCCTTTATATTTCAGAATGAGGTGGAATGGAGGCAGCAACAATCTACGTAATGTCCTGGGTTACCACCAAAAAAAGGTACCTTTTTTATTTACCTTAAAGATGATTACATTAATTTTCGGTTAGGTTTTATTGATTTTAAGTTTATTTGGGGGGGGGGGGGTATGATACTTGACGTATATTTATTAGAAGGATCAAGCTACTCTTTAGCTAGTGTCATTTATGTATATCTCTTATAAAACAGACGGGATATGTAAGATATACTTATGTCTTACAAGTACACTAAATTTTGCCACTGACTTTTCTATGTCACTACGTTCGTCTATCAGAGACAGTTGCAACAAATTTTTGGTTAGTTTTTAATTAATTTTTAATTAATTTTGAGGTTATTTTAAAGGGCGAGGGTGCTGTATATCATAATTGAATTTATTTGTTTAGTCTGCTTTTACACGAAAGGACAGTAGGCATTATTTTTCACAAAGGCATGACTTTTCATGAAAACTATTTAGTTTTTATTCATGGAACTACTACTTTCTTAAAAACTGAAATCTAATACCTACTTAACTAAAAAAAATTTGTTTTCTAATTTTCAAGAGAATGGTATTTTTTGTGCCGATTGCCGTAAACATAATTTGCAGGCACCTGTGATCATTAATTACACAGCTGCTGTACATGAAAAGATACTTTTATCTTATTTAAGGGTTCAGATTGCTTTTTTTCCTTGGTTTGTTTCTGTTAGACTAGAAACTTTGCATCTGACTGGTTTGTGGACATCATCATCGCTCCTTAGAGGTAAGCCAAGGTCATATTTTTTTATAGGGGTGGGGGGGGGGGGGGGGGATAATACCCTTTTCTGAACAGATATTTGGATGAAAAATCAAATAAGTGGGTACATTATTTCCATAACCAAACTCCAAAGAAATCATTGTTTTAGAACGTTTTTTTCAAATATATCATCAAATACAATTTATCCAATAACTACCTAAACTCAAGAAAATATAAAAAATACTTGATACATCTCTTCAAAAATCAAAATTGTAAGTAAGCTTTATTCAAGTATAGGGTTGATTTTAAATTAAATTTGTTATTCTCCTAACTGAATAGATTTTTAAGATATCAGTTTGACAACTCCCATACGCCCCCCCCCCCTCCCATAGAAGAGAAAAATTCATTTCTAAAAATAATAAAAACAACACGTAAATGTAGCTCGTCATTATTTTAAGTTTTAAAATTGTAGAACGGGTCTTTTGATTGATTAGATAAAATTAAATAAATACCTATGGTTTTAATTTATATGTTCGTTTTCAATACCTATTATTCGTGAAATTAAATTATTTGTAGTTTGTAGGTTTACAACAATATTTTTTTCAGGTGGAATGAAGTTCATTTGTTGAGATATTGTGCCTGTGGTGGAATTTGGGGACAGAACTACGAATGTTTACATTATTGTGAAGCAATTATCAATACAAATTGCATCATTTTTATTACAGGTATTTTATCAAAATTTTCTCAAATCTAAACCTATCTAACTTTCATTTTTAGATGTCATGTTTTTTTTATTTAAATAAGTAAATATTAAATAAATAATCGAATTCTTAATTTAACTTTCTAGTGGCTCTGACCTAATTGTAAATTAGGGGAATGAAAATATACTTCTGCTACTTAAAAAATGTATTGAAGCTGGCCTAAAACCATCCTTTACTCATGAAGGAGATCGTGATCTTAATAAACAAATTTCTTATTATTACAGGATAATGTTTTAAAAGGGGGGGGGGGGGCGAAAGTGACACTTTTTGAAACCAAAACTAAAAGTCAAAGGAACTTGACTAAAAAAATAGTTACAGGTCTGACATTTTGTATGGCAGTTGCTTTATAGGGGTACAATATGGAACTGTGAAGAAACGGCGTCGCAACCGCCGAAAACCGCCGTGAAAAGGCAAAAAAAATTTCGGCGGGAAACGGCGGTTTTGGTGGTTGCGACGCCGTTTCTTCACAGTTCAATATTTTACCCCTATAAAGCAACTGCCATGCAAAATCTCAGGTCTGTAACTCTTTTTTTAGTTGAGTTCCTTTGTTGACTTTTAGTTTTGGTTTCAAAAAGTGTCACTTTCCCCCCCCCCTTTTTACAATCTTATGTTCAATATTATGTACAGAAAGTACCTATTTGAACGCCGGATCTACTAGTTAATATTTATATTAGGGATGGCAATCCGGATCCAGAATCCGCCCAATTTTTGGCCAATTTTGGAATTGGAATCTGTTTTTAATAGCGGATTCCGGATTTTTAATTGGCAGGCTAAAATTAGTGTCTTGAGTTTTTTCTTTCAACTCCTCCTCTTTGAAGGCAAAAATTTTCATCAATATATATAATATATTTAAAAATCTGGTTCGATTTTCGGAAGTGAATTTTAGAGAACACCAAGAACATTGATTTTTAGGACATATGTAGCACTAAATTTTTTAATTTTTTTTTTTAAATCCTTTTAAAATATTGCTAGAATCCGGAATCTGAATCCGCCAAAATTAAGAATCCAGAATCAGCAAGAATCCGCCACTTTTTTTGACGGATTCTTTAAGAATCCGGCCTTAAAATTCGACGGATTGCCATCACTAATTTATTTACCTATTAAAGTTAATCTTTTTGTTAAGGAGTTTTGATATCAGAGGAGGACAGGATTGTTAATTCCATCCCAGTTAACGAGATTCCCAAGGAGTATTCTGTTGACATGCTACGTTGACATCCTTGGCTACACAGAAAAACAAAACATTTTATATTATTTTCATTAATGTTTTAATTGTTGTGTTAAATTAATAAAATTAAGTCTGATTTTTTTATTACTTTTATTATTGGTAAATTGTAATAATATTCCAACATCAATCGTGTTTTTAAAAGCTTAGTTTCTTGTACCAATTACCTATAGTGTTTGATATTATAGCGTGTTGACGGATTTGAATTTTTTCCTAAACCGCGTTATAACATGTCAAAGTTCATCCACTGCTGCAATCAATTGGTTAGTTGCCTCTAAATTAAGTAGTATAAAAAAGCTACAGGACCTATATTTTTTTTTAAATTCGTCTCTTAAGGTTAAACACCTGCCATAATTCAGGTTTTTTTCTCCAGATATTCAGTACTACCGGCCGCCAGAAAGGGAGGGCGCACTAGTCCCCAAAGTCTTACAATAAAGTTTTCTTATTCGTTGGCTTAACAACTTTAATTGATTTTAATTTTAATTGGTTGTATAAGTTGTGTGTCCAAACGTTTCAACCACTAATTTTAATCTACAGAAGGGATAATTTTGTCATTGGGGATTTACATCAAATTATTGACCATTGTCTTATCCCTTTAGATCTCTTAGCGGCCTCGCACAAAGTATTGATAACGTTTTCTTATTCGTTGGTTTAACAACTTTGAGGACTTTAATTGGTTGTATTATGAAGTTTTGTGTCTAAACGTTTCAACCAATAATTTTGATCTACAGAAGGGGTAATTTTTATATTTTATCAATGGGGATATGCATCAATTTCTTGGCCATTGTCTTATCCCATTAGATCCCTGAGCGTCCGCACACAAAGTATTGATAGCGTTTTCTTATTCGTTGGTTTAACAACTTTGAGGACTTTAATTCGTCTGTTAAGGTTGGACACGTGCCATATTACGTTTTCTTAAGCATTTATAAAGTTTTCCTATTCTTTGGCTTAACAACTTTGGGGACTTGAATTGGTTGTATTATGAAGTTGTGTGTCTAAACGTTTCAACCACTAATTTTAATCTACAGAATGGATAATTTTGTGTATTATCAATGGGGATTTACATCAAATTATTGACCATTGTCTTATCCCTTTAGATCTCTGAGCGGCCTCACACAAAGTATTGATAACGTTTTTTTATTCGTTGGTTTAACAACTTTGAGGAATCAATTCGTCTGTTAAGGTTGGACACCTGCCACATTACGTTTTCTTATTTGTTGGCTTAACAACTTTGGGAACTTTAATTTTCTGTTAAGGTTGGACACCTGACATATTACGTTTCCTTATTCGTTGGCTTAACAACTTTGGGGACTTTAATTCGTCTGTTAAGGTTGGACACCTGCCACATTACGTTTTCTTATTTGTTGGCTTAACAACTTTGGGGACTTTAATTCGTCTGTTAAGGTTGGACACCTGCCACATTACGCTTTCTTATACGTTTCAACTACTAATTTTAATCTACAGAAGGGATAATTTTGTGTTATCAGTGGGGATATACATCAATTTAATGGCCATTGTCTTATCTCTTTAGATCCCTGAGCGGCCGCACACAAAGCATTTATAAAGTTTTCCTATTCCTTGGCTTAACAACTTTGGGGACTTTAATTGGTTGTATTATTAAGTTGTGTGTCTAAACGTTTCAACCAATAATTTTGATCTACAGAAGAGATAATTTTTATGTTTTATCAATGGGGATTTACATTAAATTATTGGCCATTGTCTTATCCCTTTAGATCTCTGGGGACTTTAATTCGTTTGTTAAGGTTAAACACCTGCCATATTGCGTTTTTTTCTCTCCAGATATAAAGTACTAGCGGCCGCCAGTAAGGGAGGGGACATTAGGCTGTTTATTACAATAGTCCCCAAAGTCTTACAATAATGTTTTCTTGTTCGTTGGCTTAATTTATTAACCATTGTCTTATCCCTTTAGATCCCAGGGCAGCCGCACACAAAGCATTTATACGGTATGGCCTAAAACCATGCAAATAAAGTAGTAAGATTTGCCTGTTAATTTTCCCTTCAATTGTAATAACATTGCACGCAGGGGACAACGGTCTGTTTATTACACTAGTCCCCAAAGTTTTATAGTTTTTTCTTATTCGTTGGCTGTTTTATCTACAGAAAGGGTAATTTTATGAAAAGTCATTGGTGATGTACATCAATTTATTAGCCATTGTCTTATCCCTTAAGATCCCTGAATTGCACCTCTTGCTATGCTGTCTGTAGTTATGGTGCAGTTTGGTACAAAAAAAAGTTAAATATAAATAAAAAACAAATGGAGATTCTTTGGCAGAGGATTTTTTTTATATTTTGTATCAATAATACATACAGAAATATTATAATTTATAACATTCTTAAAAAGGAATCAAATAAGACTAGAATAGGTATTAATATTTTCTAAAAACGATTTTTCTTTGATAAAACTTGTATGGTTGGTAATTAAAATTTTTAATTCACAATTAATGTTCATTTTTTGGTGGGTTTCACTAAAATGGCATGATTCGCCATCATTTTAAATTTTAACTGTGATTTGTAAAGCATTTAGCACTGTTTTTTATGTGATTAAATCCCGAAATTAGCTTCTTTTTCACTAAATTATTAGAATTTTGTTCACTAAGTTTTTGGTAAACAATGTTAAAAATTTCAATTTATAATTTGAAATGTTGTCTTTCTCATTATATTAAACTTCTTGCTGAAAAGTATCTGAAATTATTTTAAAAATTCAAATTTGGATAAACATTCAAATATACATAAACATGATATAATAGTTATTTCTTGTATCGTATTATAAACGGCTTTCCGCGGATATAGAATGTACAATTATAAGATTAAAACTATGATTGTACATTTCTATATTCGTAGAAAACTGGATATAATACGATGCTAGACATAGTTTATTCGTATGGATGAGAACCGGTTCCTATCCACCGCATTCGAATGAATACGAGAAAAAATGTTAGTCCTCTATGCATATTCGCTTCGTCTCTTATTTTTATTTACATTTCGTATTGTCTGTTTATTTTTATGTTTCGGTCTGCTATTGATGAGGGGAAAGCATTACAAGTGCTCAAACATGTTATTTTTTAAAATTTTTAAGAGGTAGCTTTGCTTATCAAAAATATTGTTTTAGTATATTTAAAAGCATTAAAGTAAAAAAACGTTCTTTTATATATATATATTAATTTACCTATAGTTATATACATATATACTATATGAAGCTAGCTTTTGAATCAGAAAAAAAAGGAGTTTAAGAGTTTAAAAATGAGGTTATAATATATGTAGTCTTTGGGGAATAATGTTTTGTAGATTTTGTTTGAAATCTTATTCACAAGGAAAAAACCGATAAAAGACAAAAGTTTTAAATGTTTTAAAAATTATATGGAATTTTTTATCTTCAAAATCTACTACCCCAACATCACATATCAAGAACCGTTTCTGTCAGCGGTTTTTTCGTAAAAAATGCATATAATTCTTTATAAGGCGGATAATTGTGAAATTGTGTTGATTAAATTTTTTGTTTAAAAAAAACATACAAATAATCAAAATTTTTAAAAATCAATATAATTTTTGAAATCTACATAAAAAATTTCACAAATATAGTATACAATAATGGGTAAAAGGGTAAATATTCTTGATCTGCAGAAGATTTCCTAGGTCCTTTAAGGTTACTGGTTACAATGTAAATGTGGTAGGCGGCATCATACCGACAAGCCTTTTCTAGAGTATGCGATGCTCCGTGTTTACCAACTCACACCCCGGCGCTAATCCCAGCTTATCACCATTCTATCCAGCCCCTCTCTGGGCATTGTCTACACATCAGAAGCGGCGGTCACCTTGGACACCGCTGATAATGGGAGGGGCGCTGCCCCTCTCCCCTTCATGCCCCCAGCAACCTACCCTTTTCCGGGAGATGTCTACCTTGCCCCTTACGGGAACCTACCACTCTACTGCTCACCTGAATGGGGCTCCGCCCCATCTCCCCCACACCCTCTTCTACCTAACCCATTTATCATCTATTTTGTATATAAACTAGTAACCTTATTATAAATGTATTCAGTTCAAATATATCTCTTTAACAGTAACTACTTGTAGTTCTTTATTGATAGAATCCTAAAGGCTAGGGGCTCTTTTGAATCGAACTCGCGTTGTAGGGTTGAAACGCTTCACCCTACCACAATTTGGTGTCAGCGTGTTTCAATCGAGCCCTGCTAAAATAGCCGATTCTATCTCTGATTGGACCCTTTTGCAAGTAAGGGGACAGTCAGCTGCCAACCCAAGAAGTGTTCCTGGCTGAGAAATTGGACCCTTTTCAAGCAAGGGGACAGTCTATCGGCATTCCAGCAGCCTTCAAGAAGCCAACTGACCCGAGAGACGGCCTTTTTATTTTGAACACACCACGTAGGTATTTTTACCTACTGCAGGTAACTTTTGCCTGCTGAACACACCACAGACAACCTAATTCTAGGGCTCAAAGGACCCAAAGGTCTAAACACAACTGTAGGTGAAAGCCTCGTTCCCGAGCAGTTACACTAGCTGACACTCCTAAAAGCTTGGAGAATGCTAGCATAGTTGTAGTCGCCTCCTGCGAGTATCAAAGGACTAAAGGTCCAGACGCAGCTGTAGCTGAAATCCTTGTTCCCGAGCAGTTACACTAGCTGACACTCCTAAAAGCAGGGAGAATGCTAGCATAGTTGCAGTCGCCTCCTGCGAGAAACAACCTAGAGGGGAGTCTTGAATAAAAACGACCACATTTGCCGCAATGTTTTGCGATTACACTTAGGAAGGAGCATATGAATGCATTGTAGGAAGTGTGGGGCACCCTCTGCGGGGTGTAACAACTGTGCTTAGGAAGGAGCATAAGTATTGCACCACAGAGGTGTCCATCATTTGCCACACTGTTGGGTAGTCACGATTGGGGTGATACCGCAGTGTTGGAAGTGTTGTCCACGTACTTTTCCGCAATTACTGGGGAATTGTACACCACTTAGTACAGCATTTGCCACACCGCTGGGTAGCTGCGATAGGGGCACTGCCGCGGAGATTGGAAGTGTTAGCCCATACGGTTAGAGCGGGTTCTAACTTGGCACGTGCAGCTGGGAACAAGCCCCAGGGCACAAGTAGGCCAGACCCATGAGACTGAGTGCTAAGAGCGGGTTCTAACTTGGCACGTGCAGCTGGGAACTAGCCCCAGGGCACGAGTAGGCCAGACCCATGAGACAGAATGCTGCGTAGATGGTTTCCCCCGAGAATCTACGAGACCAGGCGGGCCTCCAGAACCGCGGAGAGCGGCGAAATCTAACGGAGAATCGTGCGTTAGACGGCTGAAACATGCCCACTGACTGGCTGAAACATGCCCACTGACTGGCCGAAGCAGGCCAAATAACTGTAGATGGCTGAAACATGCCCACTGACTGGCCGAAGCAGGTCAAATAGCTGCAAACTGGCAACGTGTTGGCTGGACAACGCCCCAACACGAGTAAGCCCAGACCCCGAGATGGACAGCTGATTAGCTGGTCCCCCTGAGAAGGCAATGTGTGGCTGGGAAGCTCCAGCACACAAGTAAGGCCTACCCCCTGCGACGGACAGCAGGACACGCATCCACGGCGCCTACAGGACGAGTATTCCCTGCCGCCACCGCTTCCAGATCCACCTGTTTAGCTGGGACAAGCCCCAGGACACAAACCCACGGCGCTTGCAGGACGGGTATTCCCTGCCGCCACCACTCCAGATTCGAACCCATGGCGATTGCAGGACAGGTATTCCCTGCCGCCACCGCTCCAGATACGAACCCACGGCAATTGCAGGACGGGTATTCCCTGCCGCTACTGCTTCTAGACCCACCTGTGTCGCTGGGACCACCCCAGGACACAAACTAACGGCGCTTGCAGGATGGGCATTCCCTGCCGCCACCGCTTCAAGAATCAGCTTCTAGAGCTCTGTGCCCCCACCATGGTGTGAGAGGGCACCATAGCTGCGGCCCGGCCGCCGCCGAAATTCCGCCCGACGCCAGCGAAACGCGAGAACCCCCTGTCTAGTGGCCAGGATTTACCCTTCCACATCAGGGTGCGGTTCCCCACTCACGACCCTTCCCAGCACGTGCAGGTCAACGCAATGATAGACCCAGGCAACTGTATGCCCGGGTCTGCAGTAATTTTTGAGTCCCTCATGCACGCAATGGGCGTGCAGAAACTACTGATTCCAACACGTACGCATATCATAACTGCCGATGAAAAGGGGCAGTCCCTCCAGGTAATTGGCAAACTAAGCGAGCTCTATATGGCGGTGAGCCATTCGCTCATCCTCCATTTGTACAGCATGACTGTAGTCAGGAATCTCTCGCACCCACTGAGCTTAGGGGGGGTCTTTCTGTGTGAGTTCGGAACTAGGCTTTGTTTCAACATGCAGACCCCCTGCCTGTGGGTGCGTGGGGAGTTTATCCCCCTCCACGGTGTCCCAGTGGACCGCGAGACCGCCAAGAGAGAGTTAAGCTACAAGGGGCGGAACCCGTCGAGTTGCGGCCAGCTAAGTCCGGGACTGGGCCCGTCAAGTTGTGGCTTGATGCCCCCGGTGCCGGGCTCGGCCAGCGGAGTACAGCCACCCCCGGAACCAAACCCGTCAAGTCGCGGTCAGCTAAGTCCAGGACCAGGCCCGTCAAGTCACGGCCTGAGGCACCCGGTACCGCGCTCGGCCAGCAGAGTCCGCCAAGACCGAGCCCGCCAAGACGCGGCCGGTCCCCGCCAAGTCCGAGCCCGTCAAGTCATGGCTGGATGCCCCTGGTGCCGGGCCCGTCAAGTCGCGGCCGGCCACCTCTGAGCCCGAGCCTGCCAAGTCATGACCAGACGTTCCCGGTGCCGAGCCTGTCCAATTACGGTCAGCCACCCATGACAACACTGAATATGAACCAAGCCACAAGGAGCCGCTGCCGGGCCTGAACCCAGAATCATCCCATGTTGGTGAGAGCGGAACCCACTGGGTGGACACGGCCCTCACCGCCAGCAAGGGAACCAACCTGCTGGCTGTGACCCTTCTACCTGTACCAGACACGGGTGCGGTAGAATCGCCAACAGCCTTCCCGGAGACCGATTGCCTCCCGGAAGCCTTCCTGACTGAGGATACTTTCATCAACGGCCAACCGTGTCCTCCCGAATCCATCCCCGAGTGCTCCTACCAAGCCGAGCCCGTCAAGCCACGGCCGCCTATGCACACCTTGAACGCCGTGTTCCCCTTGAATGGGCCCCGCTGATCACGGCCAAGCAAGTCACCCTGCCGGCCTGCAGCCTCACGATGGTCTCCATCCAGCTACTTGGCCAACCCCTTCAGGTCACAATCCGCTTGGCTGTCCCAGCGCAGCAGTTTGGGGAGCACTACCTCCCACGGGATGCTGGCCTCCCTGCGGCTAGGGAGCTAGTCAAGCCTGATGTTCTGGAGGTTTCCACCAATCTACCCCAACGTCTACATGCCAGGGGAGAACCTGTAGGACTCCAGGCAGACCTGGAGCTGGACAAGACTGAATTCTGGGAGACAGACCCCATGCTCAAGATGGAGGGACCAAGCGCTCCAGGACAATGCCAGGGCGTCAATTACCCTTTTGACCCAGGAGGATGGAATCTTAAGCCGATACAGCCCAGGGCCGTAGGAAGAGGCCATCACCCGGCACCAGAAGTAAGGGGGAGCCAGCCCCCCTGAGGAGAGTCCAGGCCCCCACAGGATCAAGGCCTGGGGAGGACCCCAACCACAAGCCTCAGGACTGCCCGCCGGGGAATCTACCTGTGACATCAACCCTGTACGGTAGGGTTGCCCCTGGAGGCCCCGTTGCAACCATGTCCTTTCACTCGGACCCGCCACTACCTGGTCACCTGGCCCAGCTTATCGCCTGCCTTGGACAAACGAGACGTCCCACTTTGCAGCAAGAAGTCAGGGATGGCCAGCTTGGGACCCTCAACCACCTGGCATCAATGACCACCGCCTGGCTGCCGGTCATCGTATTGTTAATGTTGAGTGGTTGTACCTGGCTCTTACCTCTACACCTCTCGATATTCTTACAAATGTTCGACCGGATTGGAAAGTCAGCGACTGAGTACAGCAGCGGGGGTATATGGCAGCGTAGGAGAGTCCAGGCATCCAGCCTGTTGCCATATCCAGCGCCATCACAGACACCCAGAAGATCCCCTGACCAAGGCTCAGGGGGTTCGAACCCATGCCCGAGAATTGGTTGCCTACGAGAGAGGTACCAGACCCCCAGGACGGGCCAGAGGCCACCAGAGGTTGATCACCAAGCCAGCCCAGAGCAGCTGCCAGCCATTGCAGCATCTCAACCTGCCCTGACACAGTGCCACCAAGGGACAAGCCCCCCAATGGGAGATGTGATGAGAGGAGAGGTTACCCCTGTCACCACCAAGGAGAGGAGAGGGGCAATGACCGTTGCCGCCACGGAGAGACCAGACCTACTGTACGAGCCAAGAGGAGGAGTGACCACCATTGCCCCCAGGAAACCAGCCAACAGGGATCTGCCAGAATTCGGAGACCCTGCTTGGACGCTAGGGCTCCAGCCAGATGAACCGAAGGAGACTTTAGCTGAGGCCACCACCCCAGCTGTGGACTGGGTCAGAGGTGCAAGGGGATCGCAGAACACCACTCCCCAAGAGGCCTGGAGGCCCCTGTGAGACGATTGGCCGCCTGCCTCTGCACAGACCCAGTAGCGACCAACCTGCCTGTTCCTGGGAAGGATTCACCAACTCTACCCTCAACTGCCAACGAGTGGTCACTTAGATAAGATAAGATAAGATTTATTTTCCTAAGGTGCATACAATTAGGGCGAGTTACTGATTAAGTTTACAATGGTTTACTAAGGTTTCATCCTGAAATAGATTGCAATTTATAATAATAATGTTTCTGGCTGAAATAGAATGCATATATATATATATATATTATCTATTACAATGATAGGATTTCAGGAATGTAGTAAATGTATCAGTTTTATTTATTATACATGATAATAATTTAAGTATGACCAGCTCAGGGCTGTATTAAATATTTCGTCCGCTCCTATATTCACATACATTTTAAATATAAGATTACATTTTTATAATTATGAACACTGAGCAGCTGTGTCACGAGTGGATGGCTTAACCCATCAGGGTTGTTGAACTGCGAGGTGTCTTGCAGCGCTTACCAAATCATGACATAGCTTATAATAGGATTTTTGCATGAATATTGATTACATACAATAAGATAAAATACTATAATATTCGCTAATAATACCCTTAACGACCGTTCCACCTTGCTTATTTCGGGGTCTCCAAGAATGAGATCCATACAATTAAATTACGGATGTCGTGGGATTTCTCCACGCTTCTATTCCCGTTCTAGACCTTTTCCTTGACCCACCCAACTTTTCCCTGGATTAGTTGAGTTTACACATTAATGTTATTCTATATCCATGGGATATAGCATCCCATTTCCGTAGGTACCCAATGACTTTTTCCCACCCCAACAAATCCTTACATCCCTGTGGCAATTGACGGATTAAGGCTTAGATAAACATCAAGATTGAGATGTTAACAAGGACGTTAACATTATTGTGTGAAAATACGTACTTTGAGAGATAAATAAGAAGTAAATAAGAAGTTATGAAAAAAGAAAGAAAAGGTGTTTATTGAAATTACTTTTGTCTTGAAATAATTTGAAAAGATTTTGTACCTATATATTTAGTTTTCTTAAGAGCGATTAATAATATTGAAAATGTTTTGCCAATGTATCCATATTCGAAAAACTTTGCTTCTTAGTTGCATCGGCTTACAGAAATGAAAACATGAAAGTTTCTAGTTTGGTATGGGTACAATTGGCTTAAAATATTTAAATATCTAAATATCGTACATCTATAGCTTTAGTTATAGTTTAGCTTTGATTTTGTGTGTTATAAATTCTAAATTCTACGGGATAGACAAGACTTAAGACTTTATTCATTATATTAAGTTTGATATTTGTTAAAAAAAAGTAAAAAGAAGAAGAAACATAAAGTTAAGATTTGAAATTAAGATTTGAAAGTTATTCGTGAGATTGACACCGGAAGTGCTGCGGGCGGCAGCCTCAGTATGTCCAGCCGGATCCGGAGAGCATGTACCGCTGCAGTGGCTGGCCCTTGGGTCGATTTAGCACTGCGCTTTCGAAGCGTCAGGGAAAAGCTTGTCACACTGCTGTGGCAGCTTGATGAAAATTCAAGTTTCTTTAAAGAAGTGATGGTCCTTCATGACCATGTGTGTTTCTATGATCAATATTTGTTTTTGAATCGACCCCAAGGACTCGCCGGCCACTTTCGCAGTCTACTCCGCCTGCGGCATATCAAGATTGCGGCTGTTCTTTGTGAACAACTCTGTTCCCGATATGCGGAGGTGGGAGTCAAGTACATGACCTGCCAGCCCAACTAGACCTACCTTATCTGCCATCCACAGCTCCTCCAGTATCTTCACTATTTGTTGATTCCATGTTCTGAAAAAATAATGTTTAAGATTATTTTGACAAGTGCATAATTTACATGGAATTAGTGAGGAATAGAGACATAGAGACAAGAACACGTACAGACAATGACGATAAAATGTTACAATTTCCAGCACACAAAGTGATGAAATTATCTACACTTGACCCATCCCTGTATACGCCTTTATTGAATAACCTCACTAATATCGAGTCTTAACATGTTAATCTGTTTAATATTTCCACAATTAATATTAATACATAAATTATGCAGTGTTGTTAATAATAAAGAAATTAGAATTTTGTGCCTCCTAATTGATATTTCTTTTGTGACGTACCTCAATGCTGCTCTATAACTATGTTATGTACATGTAGAAAGACAATAAAGTAATAAGCACCTATACTTTCTATACTTCTTACTTCTTCCCTCCCCCCCCTTGTGTATTTTGGCAAGCCTTCCAGGCTTTATGCCTAGTATCTTGATGTTGAGCTTGGTTTAAGTTGAAAAGTTTCGAGTTATCAAGCGTTCCCTCCCTCCCTCCCTGATATATCGGGCGAACATTCCATGTTTCTTGCCCAATGATTTGATTCTTAGGTAGTTTAGATTATAAATTTGTATATACTAGATAATAAATTTTTGTTAGTTTTAGGTAAATCTAAAGGAATAAAAGATAAAAAGTAAAAGAATAAGAAGATAAAATAGATTAAAAGACGATAAAATCATTAAAAAGCGTTTATGTTAATAGAATAGAGAGTTCTTTGGTTGTTAGTTAACAAATTAATATTTAATATTTAAGCATTGGACTTTCTCATTTATAACTTATGCAAATTCTATTTGGTTTAAGAAGAAAGTATGGCATTTTCTATTAAACTCCTTCTCACTTTCAATTTGTTTTATGTTATTTGGGAGATTGTTGAAGATAGTTGGAAAAGCGTGAAAAGGTGCGTTTAATAGAAAATTTCTGTTTCCTCCTTGTGCGTAGGCAAAGTTATTTGCATTTCTCATGTTATACCTGTGTCGATCTCTGGAGAACTCCCAGGTATTGTTAAATATTTCCGGCTGGAGGCCATTCTGATATTTAAACATAAATTTGCAGACGTTATATTTTATGAGTAAGTCAAAAGGTAAGATTGAGTTGCTTTTAAAAAATTCAGCAGTGTGGGCTCTACTAGGTATGTTTTCAATTATTCTTATTGCGGACTTTTGAATCTTAATAATTGAATTCAATAAATATTGTGGACATGCAGTGAAAAGAATGCAGCAATACTCAATATTACTTTTGATGTATGATGAATACAAAATTCTCAAATGTTTTTTGTCAAGAAAGTGGCGCATTACACGCATTGAATAAATTATTTTAGAAATTTTTGCATATACTTTTTTTAAATGATAGGTATATTTTAATTTTGTATCCAACAGAACACCCAAATGCTTGATAGACCCTTCATTTGCATCAGTTAGTGATTTTTTCTGGTGTTATTCATATTTACAAAGACGTTGAATTCAGACTTAATTAAAGATTCTTCGGGGGTGAGTTGTTCTCTAGGAGAAGTGAAAATCATACACTTGGTTTTTAAAGGATGAATCAATAATTGGTTTGAACTGTACCAGGTAGTCAGTTTTGGGATTATATCTTTGGCAAGCTCAATGAGTTCGGCAAGTGATTCTTTCTCCAGGTAGGAGAGAGCATCATCTGCAAAAAGGTTAATTATTACATTTGGATCTATATTAATTAGATCATTTATAAAAATCAAAAACAATATAGGTCCCAAAACCGACCCCTGGAGTACGCCAATGATAATACTTTCCAAAGTTGAAAACACACCCTTAAAAAAAACTTTCTGCGTACGATTACTATAATAGCTAACGAACCAACTCAACGGTAATCCCCTAATCCCTGCGTTCCTAAGTTTTTCAAATAACACTTCTCTATTTATCATGTCGAAACATTTCCTGATATCCAAAAATATGGATAAACAGGAATTGTTTCGACTAAGGCACTTTGTGATCATATTTGAAAGGTCTAGGATGTTATGATAGGTTGAAACCCCCCTCCTAAACCCAAATTGGCGTGCGTTGAAAAAATTTCTTTCGTCTAAGAAGTTGACCAAGCTATCACATACATGTTTCTCCAGCGGTTTGGAGAAATTATCAATCAGACTGACACCACGATGGTTGTCAGTCTGATTGAGTGAACCTGATTTGTGTAAAACTATAACCTTGGAAACCTTCATGCTAGAGGGGAAAGTACCGATTTGGAGGGATAAATTATAACAATGACAGAGGGGTTGTGCTATCACATCCGCACATTTTGAAAGTAGAAACATTGATACATCATTTGCGTCGGTACTTTTCTTTGGTTTAATATTTCTGATTAAGTTTATGACTTTAAATGGGTAAAGAGGTTCAAAGAAAAGTGAATCTTGGGTTGGGGGTGGGAGGTACTCAGAGAAATGTTTGTTTGTTGTTGGGATCTCAGGTTTTAGTGAAGTTCCAAGGTTACAAAAAAATCTATTAAATTCGTTTGCGATAGCTTGGTCACCCTCAATTTTCCTATCCCCAACTTCCAAATATGAGCACTCAGCTGCCCTCTGATCAAAGCCTAGCATTTCCTTTAAGCATTTCCAAAGTTTCTTGCTGTCCCCCCCACAATTCCTAATATTAAGTCTATAATAATCAAGTTTAGCTTTCCTTACATTTCTGTTGTAACTGTTCCTATATGAGTTGTACACTGCCTCGCTCTCTCTCGTTTGTTCTCTAAGGAAGTTGTCATGCAAGGCGTGTTTATGTTCACGCATTCTCAAGAGATGTGGTGTCATGAATTTTTGCAGGGGTGTAGTTTTTTTGTTTTTCTTAATCTGAACGACAGGGCACAAGGTGTTGTACAACTCTAGGAATTTTTTTATAAAAATATCATAAGCAGCGTTGACGTTATTTTTATTTAAGACATCAGACCAATCAGTACTGTACAATGCTTCGTTTAATGAATTAATGTTGTCATCACCCATCATCCTTTTTTCATAGAAATCAGGTTGTGTAGGTTTTTTTCCACCATTAATCCTGAAAGCATTGACCAGCATTAAGTGGTCTGATATCTGGGAAGTTAATACACAAGAAAGCATTAAATTTTGGATAAAATTACCTACGCCAAAAATATCAATTAGTGTGGCACTTGTTCTTGTTATTCTTGTGGCTTTAGTTATTGTGTTTAAGACCCCGTTAAAGTTTAGTGCTTCAATAAGACGCATACTATGACTATTGATATCATTAAGTTTAAGCAAGTCAAGATTAATGTCACCAACAATGAAAAAGGGAAGGTCAAGTGCAAATATCCTATCGAGTAGTTCTAGGTATGTGTCGAAGAATTGTTCGATTTCGTCATTAGATTGATTCGGAGGCCTGTACGTGTTCAGGACAACAAACTTGAAGCCATTGAGAGAAACTTTAAGGCATATGCTTTCGCAGATCCTTTCTTTAAATGAGATCCTTTCAAACAACCTGTCTACTTTATATTGTTTTTGAATAAGTATCCCAACCCCCCCCCCCGCTGATGCTTTCTAAGATTAGTGTGCCAATTGTATCCTTCTACATTAAAAACGCCAAGATTTGCTTCGGTATTAACCCACAATTCTTGACACGCAAGGATTGTGGGCATTATACCTTTATTTCTGAAGTTATCAATACAACTAAGAATTTCGTTATATTTTGCGTGGATACTTTGACAGTTAATACTTAACCCTTACAGCTCGGGCCCCAATTCCCACCTTAATAGATCAAGGGGGGGGCTCCAAGAGCCCCCCCCTCTATCTCGGCTCCTGTTACAGATAAAAACGTAAAATTTTTTTCTGGTGGTTCATGTGTATTTTTAGAGAAAATTACTTTTCCTAGTCATAGCAGCCAGGCCGCTCCTTAGCCGCTTTTTAGCGGCCAGCCGCTAAATTTTAAAACAGCTGTAGAGCGGCCAATTTTGCAGCTAGGATGACCAAATTTTAGGACGAACTTTTATTTTTCATAACAAAAAAATTCCTTTTTCTGATCATCGCCAAAAAACGGCAAATAACGGAAACCGCCATTTTCGGCGGTTATGGCGGTAAAATGGCGGTTGGCGGCGCCGATTAATATTTTTATCTGTTTGATGTTGCTCAAGGATTCACCAAAAAAAATTATAGGACTCTAGCTGTAATAGAAGCCACGATATTCATGATATATGTCTGTAGTAAAAGCCGGCCAAAAATCGGTCATAAAGTCGGTCAGGGAGCGGTCAAACGGTCATAACACATTTTTTCTCAGAAGGTCATTGATATCTAAGTATTCACCAAAAAAATTTTAGGTTTCTCCTTATACACAAAAGTCATAATGTAGAAATTAAGATTTTTTTAGAATTTTTTTCTAATTTTGGTGCTACCCAACCGACTTTGACCGGACACCATGACCGACACAGAGCAGATATCCTAATAAAATTAACTCTTGCCGACGTATAATTACTAAACTTAAAAAGTCATGAAGTCACAGCACTCCATTTTACCTACAAAAAAAATGAGATTAAAAAAACTAGAGGGGGGGGCTCTTGGAGCCCCCCCCCCCCGATCTGTAAGGGTTAATAGGATTATTAATTGCTCTTTAAATGATTTTAATTTACTTATTGCTGCATTTTCTGTTAGGTAGGTACAATTAATATTAAATTCTTCTTCTAAACCTTCGAAATTATTGCCATATAAGGGATTAAGTAAGTCATATAACGGGTTGAGATTTAAGTCATTCGGTACCTGTTCATCTAATCCATTAGGGAGGTTTGTTGGAGGTAGGTTCAAGGTCTGGATTTAGCGCAGGAGGATTAGCACGAAACTCGCTCGGTGGGAACAACTGAAAAAAAGTATAAATTAGCGAATAAAATACATAATAAAATAGTTTATATTTACAATATGGGTTGCGAGAATAAAACATTAGTGAAGGGTGTCAATAGATGAGCCCTCCACTACTTTACTAGTTCCTACCCTTAAATAATTTTAGGAAAAATTGTGTGTATATGGGTAGTTGATTGAGATTAAGTAATTTGAGAGTTTTGATTAATCTTAATTACATAATGGTATATGATGCACAAATAATTTTAAGAATTAATTAATATTAATCATAATATATGAAGTGTAATGATTCATACGTTTTAATAGCTTTCTTTTTAACGGCGATAACATTAAATTAAATTAGCGGCGATAATAATAATTTAGATGGTAGCCAGATTAATCTTTAATTATAGCAGTTAGACAACTATTTTAGACTTTTTTTATGTTGCCTTTATAACTAGGTAGCTAGATAACTAGGTACTATCCATAGATTTAGGTCTAAGCTATCTTATCTTACTGTTTTTTTGGCGTTTCTGACTGGCTGAACTTTCTGCTGTGTTGGCTGTGATTTTGAGGGCTCGAACTCACTCTCGGTCGCTGCACTTGTTCTCGCTGCGGCTCCTTGGCTGGCTGGGCTCGCTGTTGGCGGGCTCCCTGGTCTTCTGTGGACGTCGACCTGTTCAGCGTCTGTGGCTGCCTGGGCTCCTCCTTCGTCTGTTGGACTCATTGGCGGGAATTCCTCATCGTTGTTAAGCTGTGGAGGGGGTGGGTTATTGTCCTCAAAATCGTCCTCACTCATCAAGGGGTTGCAAATGTTGGTATTTCTGAAGAATGAATCTCTGTGGGCGTATGGGAGCTTGTTGAACTTGACCAGTGGCGGGGCTTCCTCTCTGCTGAACAGATAATCTGCGCCCGGGATGGGTTTTGTCATCTCCATGAGTGTTTCACCATATGGGTTTAGGACTTTAAACCATTTTGTTCCAGCCTTCAACTGGAACGCCACTGTCTCCGAGGCTATTTTCGTGCGGGCAACCAGTTTAGTTGAGTGAAGGTAAGTCTGTACGGACTTATTGAGTTTCGTTGCGTCATATTGAATCTTCAGCTGGCGTCCTGGGTAGTAGGGTGCGGGTGACAGGCTCTGGTTGGCTGATTTATACTTGTTTAAGTTGGCAGCGTAGTTGTCCATCACGGTGCGTTTGGATATCATAAACGCTGTGAGGAAGATCCTACTGTGAAAACGGAAGATGGCGACCGGTATCTCCTTCTTGGCTGGCGAATGCGGTAGATGATGAGCGTATTCAACTACATCCCCCCAGTGTTGGGGGATGTAGTCGACCAGGCCGTTTTTCCGCGCTATCTGTAGGGCTGGTAGGATTATGGAGGTGTATATGTGGTACATGGTGATTCTCTCACGGCTGTGAGGCGCCTGGTATCCCGAGATTCGGCAGGACCAGCTGCGGGATCTTTGTTCCCTACAGGAGTTCTGAAAATATTGGAACTTCTTGTAATTTATGTTATCCAAATTTAACATATGTACGTTAGTCTCAAGAGCCGCGATACTATCCTTTAACGTTTTTAAAGTCGACGCTGATAATTCTGCGTTTTTAAAACCATCAATGTTTTCTAATTTTTCATTTAAACTATTAAATTGACTTTTTACCGCTTCTATTTCTTCGTTTTGCTTGGAGAATTTATTGAAAACTTCTTTGTGACGTACCTTCGCTGTCTTGTCATCGTATTCCTCAAATCTCTTCGATAGCATTTTATCCATTTTTTTCCAAAAGTCAGGACTGGAATCAAAGTTTGAAGCCATCCTGTTGTTGGTGAGTTGTAAGAAGTTTGTTTATACTCTTGGTTTGGTTTGGTGTTGTCGGCGGCCAATGGATGACGTGTATAGTTGTTGTAACCAATAGCAGAAGGTGTCACTGCAGGTTGACCAATGGGGTGACGGCACGGATTTTGGCCCTTAATACAAGTGGCCAAGATTAGTGAAGAAATAGCGGAAATTAATAGTTTAATATTTAATTCACATAATGTTTATAACGTTAATGATAAGGATAGCGTTAGCGGTTTACACTGCCAATTGACCTAAACGGCGGTGTAAATATGGTGCCAGAACTAGATGCGAGTTGCCCTAGGCTACCATATCTTCCCTTTACACACAATCGCGGAGTGACCACGGGCAATGGGTAAGGGGGAACTAGTAAAGTGTGGGGGTGTGTTGTACGACTAGTACATTAAACACATTTAGGGCTGGAGAGAGAGATGTTGTCGGCTCCACACACAAAACTAAACTAGCCCGACACCCCTGTCCAAGGCCAGCCAAGAATAACTTGCCAGCCAAGGGAGACCTTCCAAAACCTAGAGCTTGAGATACCTGAGAACCTAACCAACCACCCTGGAGGAGAAGAAGAGAACCTGACCAGCTAACCTGCAGAACTGGGAACAGCCCCTCCGGCGCTACCCACCGACGCAATATGGAACCCAGATGCCAACATGGAGCCTCTGCCAGCCAACAGCGAGTCCCCAGGACAAGAAGCAGCCACTGAGATGGAAGTTGCGGCCCCTGAGGACGACGCCGAAGCAATGTGCCCCCTCCAGATGACAGCTATACCCACCAGGGTTGGAGCCAAGACCCCCAGTAACCTGGACAAGGCGGGCGCACCCCTGGAGCTCTATGCGCCTACTTCCATCGCCGTCCCCCCTCTAGGGGCCTCCAGAGTGAGCTTGGGCCTCCATGTCAAATTGCCAGCTGAGACAGAAATAGTTCTCCAGACAAGGCCTAACTTCAAACGCCGAGGCTTGACTGTCACCCACCCTCAGCTACGAGCCAACCGGGAATTGACCATGCTGATTACTAACCACAGCCAGACCGAGCAACGAGTTTCCCGAGGGGCCTGTGTGGCCCGAGCTGTCCTACACCGTGCTGTGCCCCAGGGAGAGTCTGCCGCCCACCATGGTTCAAGGCCTGATTTCCCGATGGTCCCACAGCCCTTGAAGGGGAGGTTGTGGTAGGCGGCATCATACGGACAAGCCTTTTCTAGAGTATGCGATGCTCTGTGTTTACCAACTCACACCCTGGCGCTAATCCCAGCTTATCACCATTCTATCCAGCCCCTCTCTGGGCATTGTCTACACATCAGAAGCGGCGGTCACCTTGGACACCGCTGATAATGGGAGGGGCCCTGCCCCTCTCCCCTTCATGCCCCCAGCAACCTACCCTTTTCCGGGAGATGTCAACCTTCCATCCTTACGGGAACCTACCACTCTACTGCTCACCTGAATGGGGCTCCGCCCCATCTCCCCCACACCCTCTTCTACCTAACCCATTTATCATCTCTTTGTATATAAACTAATAACCTTATTATAAATGTATTCAGTTCAAATATATCTCTTTAACAGTAACTACTTGTAGTTCTTTATTGATAGAATCCTAAAGGCTAGGGGCTATTTTGAATTGAACTCGCATTGTAGGGATGAAACGCTTCACCCTACCACATGAATATTAAGTTCTTAAATTGAATTTATAGTTTGAAATGTTCTCTGTTGAAATCCAAATAAACATCCATAAAAGCAAAGCTCTAAAATCAGAAAGAAAGTACAATTGAACAATAAATATTGTTGAGTGTTAGAATTTGATAAGCAGATCATTAATTTCTAAATCTAAATGAAATTGTATATAAATTTGTTGCAAAATTGTGTAAATATAGGATACAGTAAACGGACATACTTTCCTTTTTAGGGCTTGATTTTAAAGCTGCCTCTCTTATTATACTTTACCTTGTTGTCTTAAAGGGACTGTAAACGAGAAAATATCTCATCAGATTATCAAACCTTAACATCACTCATTCATATAATCTCAAAGATGGGGCAAAACTGTCCCTCGTTTCCTTAAAAAACGGCTTTTTCCGCCGATTTTTATCATGTCCAAGATTGGGGAAAAAAATTCCGGACTATATAAATGTGCAGTTAATTGTCTTTTTCTCCATCTATAGCTAAAACTAAACTTTTTGGCATAGTTCTCTATTTTTCCTAACAGTTAAGCTGACATTTGACATAATCCTTGCTTTAAACAAATGTATAATTACTTAGAAATTGATAAATAAGCAATATTTTTTATTGAAAACCAAATACAATAACAAAGCTAGAAACAGGTTTTTTATTAGTATCCAAGTAACTTTAGTTGGCCCAACTCTCGCCCACCTTTAATTACAAATTTGTAAATAATAAAGGTACAATATTTCTTTATAAACAATAAAAAAGGATATTATTATTTTAAATAACCTTTGAAATTCAACCCTCTGTAGACAGTGAGGTATTTTTTGTCAATAATACAAATTAAAAATAGAACTTTTTTACCTAATTACTACGTTTTATTAAAAAACTAATTGGAATTTATATCAAAAAATAAATCCTTAACAGTAAGTAAATTGTTTCAACTATATATGACAAGTTGAATATCCCTTCAAACATTATAAGAAACAAAAACGTTCAGATTTTCCCTTTTTTTTTACTTTTTCCCTCCCAAAATACCATAAAATCAAGGCATTATTCCTGGATATTTTTGTTGATAGGACGTTTTGGTTGATCAGTGTAGTGAAATGTGCTTAGAAAATGTTAAGATTTGATAATCAGATGAGAAATTATTACGTTTACACTCCCTTTAAGTATTATTCCAAAATCAGATGAATATCATACAAAAAAATGTTGTAAAAATATTTCTCGTATTCATTCAAATCCGGTGGATAGGATCCGGTTCTCATCCATACGAAAAAACTATGTCTAGCATCGTATTATATCCAGTTTTCTACAAATATAGAAATGTACAATCATAAGATTAAAAACTATTTTTTTTAGCCGTTGCCTTCGGCACCTCGGGGCTAAAAAAAACTAGTTTTAATCTTGTAATGTAATTGTACATTCTATATCCGCGGAAAGCCGTTTATAATACGATGCGAGAAATAACTATTAAAAATCAGCTTGTTTTACATGAACCTACGGACTTTCAGGTAACGATTACAGAGTTTATATGCTTTCTAAATTGTTATAGGAATCATCATGCAAAGTTAGAAATCAATTCTAACATGCCAAAGTTAACGAAAAGAGCTAACCGTTACGGACCGAGCCTAATTATAGAAAAGCTTTGCTCTGAAAAAAAGCATTTCACTTTTTAATGAAATTTTGTGAGTTGTGGGTGTGTGAGTAGATTGTTTAGTTTGTGTGTGTGTGTGTGTAAGTAAGTTTGTGTGATTGTGCTTTAGAGGTGTGTTTTTCGTTATAATTGAATGGGTGTGTGAGTGGGTGAGCATAAGAATTAAGTGTGTGTGTATGTGTTATTTTATTAAAAGTACATAACTTCAAGAATAAATATGTATCCTAGGTGTTTTTCTTCAATAGATGAACCATTACGGTTCAGTGGTGTAAAGACAGACAGTCACAATGAAACAGACAGATATCCTGTTACTTTTAGTATTATTTTTTGTCTAAGGTTTTAGAAGTCAACAATTACTGAACTAATTGAGTTTTTCTTTTAAGGGAGGCTTCTTGTAGGTCCCGTGATGGTTTTAGGCTATTTTATGCCTCTTTCTCTCTCTCACCTTTTTAATTACAGGGCCCTAAAATACTAATTGCACTACTGCTAGTCTATAATACAAAGTAGCTTGATGTCTGTCTGTCTGTCCGTCCCTTAAGATCTAGGTAACCACTGAACCGATTGGATTCTACTCTTCAGGGAATATACCTACAGGTCCTTTGGTGGTTTTAGGCTATTTTCTTGGGGGGTGGAACACTTCAACCCCCCAAAAAACAAAAAAAAATTCCCCTCCCCATTTTTTTAGTCAGTTAATTTAACATAGGTGGTTGCAGCACCAGAGGTACTTAGTATTTATTTTTAAATTACCTCTTGGGGTAAAGCCCCTAGAGGCTATGGCGAAACCGCTAGTAGAATTTTTAGGAGAGTTTGTTAATAATCTAGGCCAGGTTTTAGGCTTCAATTTTTCATGTCAGAGATATAGTCCAAGAAAAAAAGTTTGAAAACCTTAGGATGATTCTAACATGCCTCATAACAACAAGAACCATCCAATACCTACGGACGAGATTAAGAGCAAATCCTTTAATGTAGAAAAGATTTACTTTAACAAATTTGGTACTCTATACTATGTACCATAATAATAAAGACTAGCAGTTACGCCCCTAGAGTCAGAGGATAGCAAGATCCTTTGTTGCACACACACACACACACACACACACACACACAGATCCTGTTACTTTATTATAAGGATAATATTTGTAAGTGTTATTTCTAAACAAAATGAAATTTTTAAAAGCCAGATGCGGCACAGACAATGGATGGGGAGTGTGAGGGCCCATTTCAAGTTTATTATTTCATCTTCAATTGAAATAAATGTTGTGGTATAAATTTAGGTTAGGCATATGGGCCAGGGATCTAAAGGAATATGACAATGGCCGATAAATTAATGTACATACGAAATGATAATACACAAAAATATCTGTAGATTAAAATGACAGAAACATTTAAACACTCAACTTAATGAGTCAATCAATCAAAGTACCCAAAGTTGTCAAGCCAACGAAGGAGAATATGTTATTGTAAAACTTTGGGGACTTGAGTAATAAACAGCCCATTGTCTTCTCTCTCTCTGCAGATATTTACCGGGAAAGGGGAAGGGATGAGGGCCTCTATTTCAACAAAATTTGAAATATCTGCTGTAGGCAACAGGGATCTAAAGGGATAAGACAATGGCCGATAAATTGATGTACAGCCTCAATGATGATACACAAAAGTACCCCTTCTGTGGATCAAATTTAGTTATTTAGAATCAAACAATCTAAATTCTTTAAAAAGTCCCCAAAGTTATTAGGCCAACGAATAAGAAAAGGTTATCAAAACATTTGTGGACTAGTCCAATAAACAGTCCACAACCACAACCAAGTGCGTGAACAGATATTTACAGGGGTAAGGAGGAGGGGGGGGGGGGTAAAGAATCAAAAGGGTTATAACAAAATAAAAATAAGTATCTCAAATCTAAGACCTTGGCCTTACCTATAAAACTGAATGATAATTACAAATGTTACTAAGGTTGGTGGAAGTGGGGGGAGGGGGGTACACAACTCCTCCTTCTTAGGCTCTTTTGCATTAAATGCCATGAAAGCGAAGCTCTAGAATTGGATGGAAGGACAAACGAACATTAACACTAGAGTATGAGAACTTAATAAGCAGGATATTAATTTTAAACTCTAAATAAAATTTTAGTTTAATTTGTTGCAAAATTGCATATTTACAGGACACTATTAAAGAACACAATTTAATTTAGGATTTAATAACAGAAATGCTTTACTTGAAATATCATACGGTGTTGTCCTAGGAATCATTGTAACAAACTCATTTGAATTGGAAAATTATTGAGTTGCTGCGCTTTCTAAATTGTACATTTTACAGGATTTATTATAAAAAGTTTGAAATTGAAAAACCAGCCCTAACATACCCAAATTAACAATGAGCGCTATCCTTTACAGACCGACAGAACCTAATTATAGAAAAGCTTAATTTTTATAAAGCCATAGATTCAATTTAGAACAATTAATTGAGTAAAATATAAAAAGAAAAAGTTAATTTTTTGAAGGAGGAAAGATTTTTTTTCACAAAATAATTATACACCTTCTATGGCCTATAACAGGCTTTACAGCAAAGGAGAACCCAGCGGTTGACTAAATACTTGAGTACAAACAAACAGACACAGAGCTAGACAAACATTCTGTTACTTTTATATGTTGGATGTGTTTATTATAGTTATGTTTGTAAGTATCATAATAACAACATTATAAGTTATCAACACTTTGGATAAAAATATATGTAGTAGAGAGAGAGAAAGGAACAATGGGCTATTTAGTATTTATTACACTTGTTTTATAATAATGTTTTCTTATTTGTTGCCTTACCAACTTTGGGGACTTTAGTTAATTTTTATTGGTTCATTCATGAAGTTGAGTGTTCAAACGTTTCAACCAATACTTTTAATCTATACAAAGCGTTTGTTCAAAATCATTGGGGATGTACATCAATCTATCGGTCATCTATCTTTAGGTCCCTGTTAAGGAGCAATAAATCGTTTTTATCTGGATAATCAAATTTTAAGATACCAGAGCCAAATTATCCTAATAACGGAAAAATAGCCTAAAACCATCCAAATTCTTAAATAAAATAGCTTTAAATCAACCCAATGCATGTAAAGCTTAGCTAAAATGGAGAACTAAGTGTAAATATTGAAATCTTAATCTTCAGACAGAAAAAACTTTACTACTTTTTATGATACCTCCGGCTACGCCCCTAGAGGCCTCTAGTGGCACTTCAAATGTTTTTTTTTATAATACGTAACATTTCTATGTTGCTTTCAAGTCTCTACATGAAAAAATTTAGATTTTCAGTGATTTCTTTTGGGAGGGTCGTGGTACCCTCCCCTTAAATAGTTATCAGCGAGATCCTTCAGTTAAGATAGACAGACAAACACACATCCTGTTATTCATTATAAGAATAGGATAATAGGGTTTTGTATATATGTACACTTTTAATAATCATTAATAATAATGATTCCAGTATGGCTTACCGATTAATTTATGCTTGATTAGAATCGGTTCTCAGCCATTCTGAGAAATCCTGTATAGCTTCGTATTTCACAAAATTTTCCCTGTATAATTTTTTCCTACTTTTTTCTATTAAGATTGGGTGAGGGGTTGTAAATCCCCCGCCCCCCAGCTCTCAAACTTTTCATAGGTCCTGGAAAGGTTTTCAACTAAACACCCCCCCCCAAAAAAAAAAAAAAATTCGTAGCCATTAGTATACATACATATTAAGATATATAAGTTTTCCGGAATTTTAAAGTTAGGGGGAGATTTGAAATCTGCGTCAAATTTTAAGAATTTTTTATAAAATTCGTTTTTTCTATAATTCTTTATCTAAGAGCGGAAACACATTTTAAGTTAATTAATTTTGACCAATAGGATAGGTGGATTTTAAACTACCTGCGCTCTAATTGGTTGAATGATGTACGACATCCAATCAGAGAGCAGATTTTTTAAATCCACCAATCACAGATGCCAAAATTAATTAACTTAAAATGCATTTCCGCTTTTAGATAAAGAATTATAGAAAAAACGAATTTTATAAAAAATCCTTAAAATTTGATGCAGATTTCAAATCTCCCCCTAACTTTAAAATTCCGGAAAACTTATATATCTTAATACATATATAGCTAATTTTAAAGAAAAGAGAGAAAAGGCTTTTTAGAGGAACGGAGAGTCCTGGTTAACGAGTAGCTGCGCTACTAATGAAAATGAATAATTTTACAACTTACCTAACAACAGAAGATAAAACCAAGGCCAAGTTATTCCTTAGCAGCAAAGTTTCTCTACAACTAAAATAACAAATATGTTATACATGCACTAATACAGCTTAAGATCTCAGTAACCGGTGAACTGATTGTGTTTCTACACTTCAGGGAATACACCCACTGGTCTTGTGGTAGTTTTAGTCTATAATCTTGGGGGTGAGAAACCCCCACTCCCCGAAAAAATTTCCCCCAACAATTTTTTTAACTAAAACAAATAAGCGGGGCGGGAGAACACCCACCCCAACCTCGAGGCAAAACCCCCATGAAAAAATCACCCCCCCCCCCTTTAAAAAAATTATATTAGAGGCTTGGGACGAAACCGCTAGTAGATTATATAATAGGATAATATGATTTTTTATAGATACCTTAATTTTAATAATATTTCCAGTATGACTTCAAAATCAATTCAATCTGCTGGATTAGAACCAGTTCTCAGGCATTCTGAAATATCACATTACAGAAAATTTTCCACGAATATTAAAATAAAAAACTCTAAATCTAACACCAATTTTGATAGCCCGGAACTCTGGGCTAACAATTAATTAAGAATTAGCAATAGTTTTAATCTAATTTTTTATTTTAATATCCGCAGAAAACTTTTATTTATATGATGGGATAAATAAATATTTGTACCTTATACTGCAAATCACACAATAAGTTAGTAAATGTATAAATAAGTCTGAACAAATCTTATGACTAACATAGTAAACTATTTTCAATTCTTTCTTTTGTGATAAACTAAAGACAAACTGGAATGATATTTCAACTTTTAAAGCAATCAAAGCACTGAGTCAGAGTATAGTAATACATGTTAAGGTTGCCAAACGTACTAAAACTTTATTTCAAACAAAAATACTTTTTTGAAGACAATATATTTTTTAAACTTTATCTGAATAAATAGACTGACAGAGACATTACATTACTTTGTAATAGAAAAAGGATTTGCTAGTTGGGTTGGGTTATTTTGTCCCCTCTCCAATATAGCCTAAAACCTGCCTTGGACTTAAGCCAAACTTAAATGACACGAGTTGTCTAAACATTTACAGGATCTTAATAGGCATTACACATACATACATAATAACACCTTTTTTTTTTACTTGTTGCTTCGCCATAGCCTCAAGGAAAATAGTCTAAAACTACCCAAAAACATTTATAAAGCTTACCTAATAAATAATAACCAATTTGGACCAGTATGACTTTAGCTTCAGACAAAAAATAATTCCTACTTTTTAATACAGGATTACAGATATAATGCATGTATTTAAAAAAAATATATTTTGATCTAACAAATTTGGACACCTTTCTTCTTCTTATTTAGGCAGTAAAAAAACTTGTTGGGTAAGTGCAGGGATATTAAGGGATAAGACAATGGACGATAAATTTATCTTCACTCTTAATCATGATAACAAAATTTCCTTTTCTATAAAAGTTTAGACAGTGCTAGTATGAACCAAACTATCAAGATAAAAGTACCCAAAACTTCAAAGACAAACTTTGGGTACAAGTATACCTCTCTCCCTGAATAAGTGAGAGTGTGGGTATAGCGGTATATTGTCTGTGCAGGGATTTAAGAGATATGATAATGGATGGTAAATTAATCATCCCTCGGATTATAACAAGATTCAGCCTTTAGTAGCTATTAATATGGTGGGAAAGGGGGGGGGAGGAAATGACAGCAGATTATTTTTACTTGCATTGTCCACTCCCTTCCTTTTCTGTTGCATTTGTTTATGTTGTAGAATTTTTCTAGTCTTGCTTCCAAACCGATTGATATCCGCTGGATTAGGACTGGTTTTTAGCCTTACTGAAAACTCATGTATAACATCATATTAAACAAAATTTCCCACAAATGTTAAAATAAAAGTAAAACAATTTGTCCAGTTTTGTCATCCAGTATCTGCGGCCCCTCGAGGCTGAAAACAAACTTGTTTAAATCTTATAATTTTTATTTTAAAATCCGCGGTAAGCTGTCTATAATATAATGCGATATATAACAACTATATAGATAGATATATGTGTGTCTATGAAGACAGAGAGAGAGTGACATTGGGATGTTCATTACACTAGTCCCCAAAGTTTTATAATAACCTTTTCTTATTTGTTGGCTTAACAACTTTGGGTAAATTTTATGTTTTGGTTCATTTAGATGAGTGTTCAAACCTTTTAACCACTAATTGTAATCTACAGAAGGTGTGTTATTGGGTATCATCATTGGAGATGTACATATATTTATTGGCCATTGTCTTATCCCTTTAGATCCCTGCAATGAAAGGGTTTACTAGTAGCAAAGCTTCACTACAAATCAAAATGTCTCTGACTGTTAGAACTGGGGTAAACATTAATTACATGGCTGCTATTCTAGATAGAAGGTTCAATTTTTGTGTGAAGATTTCCTTTAATATTGATAATTCTCCAATATATAATTTACTTGGTCCATCTGTCTGTCTGTCTGTCCCTCTGTCTGTCTGTCTGTCTGTCATGCTACAAAAGTGTACAAAATTTATAATTTCTATACCTTTATTATTTTACTACTGAACATCTGCTTTATAACTGCTGTTTGTCAAACAATGATTTTTGTGCTCCGCTCTGACCTGCTGGGATATTGTCATCCTTGTTTTTTCAAAGGCGTAGCTATCTTACAACAAATTGTGACCTTGATAAGGACAGATAAGCAAGGCCAAGTGGGAAGAAGTACATATGCTTTTGTGGATAGTGCGCAACTTATGAAAATGTATAATTTTACTCAGGGATTTGAAGGGATAAGGCGATAGCCGTTAAATTGATGGACATCCCCAATTATGATAAACAAAACCACCGCTTCTGTAGATTACAATAAGTGGTTAAAACGTTAGACATTTATCTTAATGAAACAACCAATCAAAATTAAACATAATTCTCAATGGCTGGACAATTAATCCACTGTTTACAGTTCTGTTTAGCTTTTATCAGGCTTCAGGCTATTTAATACATTTTTAGATATAACAAGGATGACAACGTGCAAAAAGCAAAGGTCTGAAACGGTAGGACAGACAAACATTAACTCCTATAGAGTGTCAGAACTGAATATGCAAAATATAAGTATAAAAGTTTTGACAAAATTATACGTAAATTTGTTGCAAAACATTTTAAATACAGAATACTGTTTAAGGACATACTTACATTGTTAGGACTTGATTATAGAGATTCTTCGCTTATAATAATGTACCTTGTTGTAATGAAAAACAGAACTCAAAAAACTCTGATTATTATATCACATAAAAATTTGTTGTTAAAAAAGTTTAAAAACAGCATGTTTAAAATGGAGGTATGGACTTTCTGGTAACGATTATAGAGTTGCTTTGCTTTCTAACTTGTATCTAACTCATATAGGAATCATCATGCAAAGTTTGAAATCAATAGGACAATTCTAACTTGCCTAAATTAATGAAAAGAACTATCCGCTACATACAGACGGACACACCGACCCTAATTATAGAAAAGCTTTGTTTTTAAAAAGTTTGTGTAATAGTTATTTATCGCATTGAACTTTAAGATTTTTCTGCAGATGCAATGGTAAATTTAATAATTGGTTCTACCAGATTTTAACCTTTTAAATTCCATCAATATAGGTATGCGAACAGACACTTTGCTGCCAGCAATTCAGCAGCTACCCATAATTAAAATCATTCTGTTGGAACAATAACCTTCTCAATAAGTATTGTTCTATTTAATTAACTAATATTAAAATACTTTGGAAAAAAAAGTTAATAAGGCTTAATTTGTTCAAAAATAATCATACACCTTACCTCCTCCAAAAAACTTGTTAAGTTCTAAAATTTTTTAAAGGTTTATTAAGTTATCTTGCTTGTTTATTAACAACTTCAAAGACTTGTAAAACATTAAAATTATCTATTTAGAAGGTGTCATGTACTTTGTTATCTTGTAATTGCTATAGATATATATTTGTTATATTGTTATTGCTGCGCTACTTATACATATATTTATCTAATTGTCCTTGTGTCTCATTCTATTATATAATGTAGTAAGGTTTTTATTGGCTGTAGCTTTAGATTCAATTTGCCACTGAACCAATTGAGTTCTCTCTTCACAGGACGGTATTGGCCTATTCAGTTTTTAAATTAACATTTTGGGATAGCTATTTTCTGCTTTTCCTCCCCTTTACAGAGCTCCTAGTTACTAGGGGCGCTATCCTAAAATGCAGGATGTTTGTACCAAAGGATCTCGCTAATTGCTGAACCGCTATGATTCTCCTTTACTGTGTAGCTTCTTAACGGTCCTGGGAAGGTTTATAATTATTTTTTAAATCTAAATTTAAAAAAATAAGTTATCCAATTCACCTTCCCCCCTCCTCAAGTGCCTCTAGTGGCCTCTAGGGGCGTAGCCGCTGGTATAACATAAAGTAGTAAGATTTTATTTAAAGCTAAAGAACTACTTAATAAATCTACCTATGGGCAAGATTGTCAGTGATAATATAAATTATATCAAATATGCATGTAAAAATACGCACAATCTTCTATTCAAATCTATTCAATGTAACCCAATGTAATTCAATGTAAAAAATCTAGTGTTATAAGTAGAATTAAAAGACATTCTGTTTACAAAAAGCCATTAAAATCTTTATCAATCACGACCGCTTGCAAACAAAATAAATTATAGAGTAGTGAAAGTCATAAATATAGAAGAAAAAAAATATTTTTCAACTCTTAATTTTCCCTAATTTACATATAATATTATACATTATCATTAAAAAATTACATTATATACATATTTTCTGGAATATATATGATCTTAAAGAATACAACACTTTTTGCGATTTCTTATTGATTTGGAAGATTGTTCCACCTCCCTAGTTGTATGTTCTTCCTCCTTCAATGGGTTTGTGTTTTCTTTAGTTATGTACTCATGTAGGTTATCATCCTCAATTAGATTGAGAGCTTCTTTAGGTTGACTAAATGCATCTATTTTCCCATCATGAACAACTATTGCAAACTTTGGTTGTGATTCACAGATTGCATCTCTTCTAAGTGCTTCAAATTTATTTCTGTTTATCTTACTCATATTAACATATATCCTTGTCTCTATATCTAAATAATCTAAATCTGTCTCGTCTCCCCAAGCTGCAAAGTCAAGTTTATGATCTATATTCTCATCAGCAAATACAATAATATTCCTTGCTTCATTGAAATAAAATTCTGAGTAATAATTGATATTGATATAATTAATATGTCTTGGCTTGTTAACTAGATCTTCAATTGCATACGCATCATAGTAGCTCCAAGATATTTCATCATATTTTCTAGAAATATTTCTCTACAATTCTTCATAAAGCTCTTTGTTTTCTAATTTAATTTTCACCCTAACTTGTTTCTTTCTTTCTTCTACAGTTAAACTAAAAAACTTCTTTGTATTTGCTTCTTTCATAATATTCTTAGAAATTCTTGTGTATGTTACAATCACAATGCCCTCATTCTGGTCCAATAGTTTGTACTTATCTAATATTGCCATAGTGATGGGACTAATTTCATGTTTATCTTTGTTGGGATAGTGATGACAATCTATAGCTTCTCTTTCAGCATAAATAAAGTCATGTAAATCTGTATCTTTAATTGCTCCAAATTTGTTTCCTGTAGGAATTTTCTCTTTTGCAATAACAATTGCAAAGGACATTGCTCTAAGTATCATATTTCGTATCCAGTAATTAGCAAATCCTTCTTCTGAATTATCATCACTTATGATAATGTTTCTAGCTTGAGCACCCTGGAATTCCCAGAAATTTGTTACTAATATTCCTTCAGGTTTGTTCATAAATGCTTTGAAGTCTGACACAACTGGTCTAGTTGAGGAAAAGTGTTTGTGTAACAAATCAAACATTGAGTCATGATATTGAGTAGTTAATGCAACTACACCTTCTTGTGGTTGAAATGAGAAATATTTTTCTACTGCAGCAATGGCTAATAAGCCAGGTGATATAATATGAATATTATGATAGTAATAAATATGGCTACCAATGACATTATTGTCAGGAAGTTTTGAAGATATTTTTGAATTGAAAGCTTCAGAAAACTTGTGTATTAGTTGGCTGTTTCGTCAGTTATTTGTTAGATTAAAGCATAGAGCATTGTGATTCTTTATCATAGTTTCTATCCACTCTGATCTCTCTTTCATAAAGTCATCATCTACTTTCATAGTCATGCAAAGTGTTTTCACAGAGCCAGGAAATTCACAACTTCCAATTATCATTTCATCAATAAATAGGTGATCACAAAGATTATCTCTAAAGAATTGATTTATTGAATACATAATTTCTTCATTTTGTTTAACTGACAATCTAGATATGTAAATAAGGTCTCTAAAAGTAATAACTCTTACATTCGGATAAGATTCAAACTCCAACTTAGCCATTTCATCCATAACAGATGTTGAGGATGTATAACTCATTTCTTTATTATAATTTGTTATTGCTGTTAAATCAATGTAAAATATTATATCTTCATGATTGTCAGTGGCACACTTTTTTGCCCTTTCTTTTAAAACATATGTTTTCCCAGTACCATAGTCGCCATCTATGATAAGGAACTTGGCTGGTGAGTTTACTGCTTGCAGTTGTTCAATGTTAAGCATGTACACAGGAACATTACTCTCTCCTGTTATTCCATCAGAATTTCCTGTCAATGCTTTCTCAACTTCTTTGCTAATGGTTATTGGATCAGATATCAAATGATTAAATCTACTTGACTCTTTAATAGAAGCGTGATATATCAGTTCAGCAACAAGATTTTCATATACTGTCAGATCATGATTATCAGATGGAACAAGTTTGTGTTCAGATATCCACTTCAACCAAGGTGTTACATCATCAACATCTTGTAGAATGAATTGCAGACAGTTGCCACAAGGTATTTCAGCACCTTCAACAATCTCTAAATAAGGAACACATGCAGCCCTGACAAACACCCAATCTTTGCAAAGCATTCCTCCAAATAATTTCTGCATGAAAGAAAAGTGCTGTTTTGTTTGATCAGAAGCATTTTTCAGTAGTTTTGTTTTATCTCCTTGATCTTTAGGTCCAAGTTTTACCTCTATATTTATAATAGCTCTATGTTCTGGAATAATGATTAGAGAATCCCATTCTGTTTTTGATTCTTGAAGTCTGTAAGTAAAGTATTGATAGGTATAAAATTTTTCTAGATTTTTGGTGGAAAACCTATACAGGAATGTGTTTTCAATTGTGTTTTTCTTATTGCCTACATGCTCTTTAAGAACCTACAATATTATATGTTTTATATTCCTTATCCATATTCAATAATACTTTAAATATTTTTTGTAGAATATAACAGAAATAAAATAAATGACACGAAATATTAACCCTTACAGATTGGGAACCCAATTTGCACCTTAATAGATTTTTTTTTTTTGGGGGGGGGGCTAATTAACCCATCCCCATTCTAACTCGGCTACTGTTACAGATAGAGACATAAATTTTTTTCTAGTGGTTTATGTGCAATTTTAGAGAAAATTATATTTTCTAGTCATGGCTGTCAGACTGCTTCCTAGCTGCTTTTTAGCAGCCAGCTGCTAAATATTAAAACAACTGTAGAGTGCGCAATATTGATGCTAAGATTACCAAATTTTAGGTGGCACTGCGACTCTGATAGGAAATTGACAACATATTCATATGTGCTGTACTAAATCAATCATTACTTGGACTAATTTAACCAAATTAGGTTTTTTTTAGGTTTTTGATAATTCATACAACCCCCTTAAGTTATTCATTACAATAGAATACAATTTCAAAATTTATTTACTGTGTAAATATGCATAAATATGACGTTTTTACTGACAATTAGGTTGATTTTTACTCAAAACATATTTCTTGTAGACAATAAAATGATTAAAACTTTCGTTCTATTTACGATAAATTGATGAAATAAAAAGTATATTCAATTTTATCATGCTGAGAAGTCACTTATTGATTTTAAGAAATAATAAACCCCTTTGAGTGGGGGAGGGGGGGGGGCGTTGAGTATCGAAATAAGAAACTAATGTAAATTTCTTTTCTATTGTGGGTTTTAATGATTCATATAGCAGCCAAACTGTTCTTAGGCAGTACCCATTTGTCTGTCTGTCCCTCTGTCTGTCTGTCCCACCACTTGTCTGTCTATCTGTCTAACTGCCTCTCTTTTGGATTTCAATGAATCATCTAGCATAGCCTAATTGTAATTTATTAACGCCTCAAAGACTGTCTGTTACTATTTAACTGTCCTTTAGTCTGTCTGTATGTCTTTCTGTCTGTCTTGTCTGTCTGTCTATCCCTCCGTCTGTCTGATTATTCACAGGTTCTCTATTGGATTTTATCTAATTAATTGTCTATTATAGTCAAACTTTGATAATTCTTCTTGCCTGTCTGTCTGTCTATCTGCTGAGTTTCTACCCTTGGTCTGACAGAATGATTCACTTAATTTATAAAAAAATTAGATTTAACTAATGATATGGTGGTATCTTGTACCAAGAGATACACAAATAACCTTGTGTTGAAAAAAAACAAATAAAAAATTATTCATGCTCCTTTAATCTCTTTGTACATCAAAAATATGTTTCAAATTTATAATATCAGGTTATATTCCATTAATTTATTAACAACTAAATTTTTTGACACCCCACTTATGACTTTTAACAGCCCTCTTTAACTAAAATCAAGGGTGATTTTATTAAGATATTACCAAAACTACTTTACATAAGAAATTTATTACATTTTAAAATTTTTTTATAAAAAGAGGATTGGGATATTTATCCCTCCCAACATTAACTTTGAGCACTATTGTAAAATATATTAAAAGTTATAAACATATATCTATCAAGATCATTAAAGGAATTAACTCAAGTTTAAGGGGGGGGGGGAGTTAATGCAACCATCTCGTAATCAATGCGCAAATTGCACTTAGAATTTGAATTTCATTACAAAACTTGGCATGAGTAATCCTTGGTTTATCTATTTTCCCAAAATGAAACAAAAAGTTGGAAAATTGACAGCTGGCAGCTTAGTCGTTTAGCCGTTTTTGGGCTATATTCAGGGCAAAACTATCATTAATTACATAGGAATCAACTTTTTAAAACATATTTTTGCTTTAAATATCCATTTTTAAAATTTCTTGTACCAGCTGCTAAATGGCTAGAACTGGCTGAAAATGGCTGGGAGCGGCTAAGAGTATGAAGAGTAGATAGGGCTTGTGACATGTCTAGGGGTAGGTTTTTATTGGTACCAAGCTCAAAAATACTACTATAAATAGTAGGGGTCCATCAATTTGGCAGCTGGGGCTGTTACACAGACTGTTAAAAACCTACCTAGAGACATGTCACAAGCCCTATCTACTCATTCTACTCTTGGCCGCTCCCAGCTGAGCTGCGGCCGTTAGCAAGCTGCCATATGGATGTTGTGTGGTATTTTTGAGCTTAGCACCCATAAAAACCTACCCTTAGACACATCAAAAGCCCTATCTACTCATCATACTCTTGGCCACTCCCAGCTGTTTCCAGCCAGTTCTAGCTGTTAAGTGGGTGGTACTGAAAATTAAAATATGGTTATTGGTATAATTTAACATACATTAAAGCAAAAGTATGTTTTTAAAAAAAAACCTACCCTAGACATGTCACATCTTCCAAAGTCAAAATTGCATAAATATATATAATACAATTTTTGAGGTCATAATTTACTATAAATACTAACACTATCTGTGTAAAAACTTTGAGGGAAACCCCAAATAAAATTAATGGTCTTCTTATCAATAAAGGGGGTTTAGTGTTGGAAGGTGAGCAAAATTGATATATATTGAGCTAAAATTTTGAAACTGCCTGGTTACAGTAGTTACTGCATCTAAATGAAAACCAAATTAAAATTTTTATTTTTAAGTTATGTAAGAAAAACTCTGCAAAAATGGAATTTGACTTTGCAAATTACTTGAAACACCTTCTTATGTTATAATTGAGACTGCTCCATTTTTTTGTTAAATTTCAGGTTTATATTGACATACTAGAATTGAAATTTTGTAAAAATCTTTAAAATTGAGATCACACAAAAGAACTAAAAAAAATTTTTTTTTTTGCAGATTTCAAAAACTTTGCAGTGCTCATGAGGTCACAATTATTGCATCACAGAAAAATATTTAGCATGGGTCATTTTTTTGCTTAAATCAACCAATTTTTACTGGGGGCAAAACTTTTATCAAAATTTTTCCAGGGCGGGATGATTTAATCTACAATATATACTTTTGGCTGTTGACAGCCGTTCTCAGCCATTTTTGGCAGATTTTAGCTGTTATGACAGCGAAATCTAGAAATTAAAAAAAGTTCTTTTAGTAATATGTCCATGACATAAAGTTATAATGTTAATTAAGAAAAGTTTAATTCCATGGAAATATTCAATTTTTTTATAACCTTATAAGCCACTAGCGGCTTCGCCCCTAGCCTCTAGGGGCTTTGCCCCAAGAGATGACAACAAAAAAAATTCAAAAAAAAAAAAATAAGAAGAATTAAAGAAATCTTCTACAAAAGAAATTTTCTACAAAAGAAATCTTCTACAAAAGAATTCTTCTACAAAAGAATATTTCTACAAAAGAATTCTTCTACAAAAGAATATTTCTACAAAAGAATTCTTTTACAAAAAAAAAAAAAAAAAAAAAAAAAATTGGGGGGAATTTTTTTTGTTTTTGGGGGGGTTGGGGGTGTCCCACCCCCCAAGAAAATAGCTTAAAACCACCACAGGACCAATAGGTATATACCCTGAAGAGTAGAATCCAATCGGTTCAGCGGTTACCGAGATCTTAAGGGACAGACAGACAGACAGACAGACAGACGGACAGACGGACAGACGGACAGACGGACAGACATCAAGCTACTTTGTATTATAGATTACCCAGCTGCCACTATTTTTGGTAGTATTTTTCAGCTCAGCACCCATTAAAACCTATCCCTAATGGATGATTCCTACATGATTATTGATGGATTTGCCCTGAAAATAGCCCAAAAACGGCTAAACAGCTGAGCAAACAGCCATTAGCCATTACTTTTCCAACTTTTTGTTCCATTTTGGGAAAATAGGATTAATAGTTTTGTAATGAAATTCGAATTCTAAGTGCCATTTGTGCATTGATTACGTGATGGTTGCCTTAACCCCCCCCCCCCCCTTAAGCTTAACTTTTTGTTAAATTTTGAAAAACAGACCTACCAAGGATTACACATGCCAATTTTCATAACAAAATTTGGATTAATTGATTATGGGATGGTTGCATTAACTCCACCCCCCCCCCCCTACATATGTATGAGAGCTTCCTCATGTCCCAATTTACTAATTAAAAGTTGTACAGTACAGTTGTACAGAATATTGCAAGATTATTTTAGTAAAGTCTGGTAATTAATTTATCTAAAAATAGATAGCATATAATTATCTGAATCTGTGACTTGCTTATATACACCCTTCTTAAACACCCCCAACCCCACTTTATTTAAGGGGTGTAAATTTATTTCCTTTACGTCCCCTTGGAATTTATAGAGGGGTGTATCTGAGGGTGTAGGCTCTTGTCAAGAGGGTGGACATGGGTGGACACCTAGGGAGGTGTATCCATCCCCCTTAATTTTACAAGGGTGGTGTAAACAACCCCTATACCAACCTTTTGCACGCCTTTGATCTTAACTATACTTTCAGAGTCCATAACGTTGTAAATTCTGTAATTATTCTACAAAAATTATCTTCCTAAATTGATATATAATTTTCGGGGTGACGTGGGGTGGACTAAACATTAAAATTTTATGGAAAAAAAGATATCTTTAGAACATTCATGACTTGAAATTATCCCCCCTTTGTACTCAATACGCATTTTTTATTCTAAGTGCGTCAATTTTGCGTCTAAAGATACCCTTAGTTTAAGCATTAATTTCTCCTAAAAATGATGAAAAAAGATAATTTTTTTTTAATAAAATGATAAAAGTATATGTAAAATAAAATAAACAGCAAAAAAAATTATAAAATTACGTTAAATAGAACGAAAATTAGAGCGTTTTGTATGCCTTATAAAATGCGTATTTCTCATGAAAATTGTTATGATTTCGTGTGTTGAGTAAAACTTTTATAAGTTTCCCATTTCTATAAGTGAGCGAGCCGCCGTGGTGGAGCTTTTTTTAAAACAAAAAGATATCTCTTTCTAGTCATATTCGTCAGATCGCTCTTTTGAAAATTGGTCAAGGAGCAATCAAACTGCTATGACCTTCCTAACAAACAGAAGTTCCTTATTGCTTCAGCACCCCCCCCCCCCCACCCCTCCTGATCTGTACGGGGTTAATAAAAGGGGAACTGCTTTTAATTAATCCCTTTAAATAAACTTTTATTATCTATAAAACATTCCTTTTTAAACAGCCAGCTCTTTGAATCTTTTAATTCAAGCTTGTTTCTTTCCATTTTAAATGTTCCTCTATGCATAAATCTAGTTTTTCCTTGGGAATATCTTCAATGTCCAACAATGCCTTTATTCTTTTTTCATGCTCATTAAAATCTGCAGTTTGATTTTTTCCTCTGATGTCTTTTCCTTTCTTAACTAGTTGTTGAATGCAATCTCCAGATTGAAATCCTAACATCACAAAATATTCAGACTTCGATTTTCTAGCAGCATTAACAATGTGATCATGTAAGGTTTCTTCACAATGTTTGTCCAAAATTTGATCATCTTGATTCTTTCTCCCTTCTTTACCTAACACAATTGGTTTCTTAGGTACTACATAATGATTTGGAATAGCTATAACTTTACAGTCCTGATCAAAGTAATAATTAGCAACTTTCTCTTTGATCTCTTTAATCTTTTCTTTGGCTAGCATTCTTTGATATTCTCCTGCAGGACCTTGAAAATTTATACTCATATTACCAAGTTCTTTGGGCAAATTCGAAGATTTTGAATCTTGAGATGTTAGAGGAAAAACTCCAAATTGAAGTCCACATGCAATTGTACACATGGAAGGATTTGTAGACCCCATCTCACCTTCATTCTAAATGTATCATGTGTTAGGTGATAATTTTACTGCCGTTTTTCCTAGTAAAAGAATCTTTAATGAATGAAGCATCTTGGAAATGGTCACAGATTTTTTACAAAATTGAAATATGTAAGATACATTTAAGTTTAAAAATTGTGGGCAGAAGAGATATGGAAAGTTTCTTAAAGACCTTAAGGACCCGCAAGATCTTACATGGATTTAAAATTGTAATATGCAACTATGCTTTAGAGATCTTTTACTAGGAGTTGGTATTTTGAGATATTATTGTTTTCTTACAACTTTAAAAGTATAAACTGAAATATTTTTTTGTATAATTTTCAAGACTAATACCAAATTTTAGGCACTAAAAAAATAGGGAATACATACCTTTATAGTATCACTACCAGGACCTGCACAACCTGTGTTCTCATCAATTTTAGTTCCTGTGCTTAATTCCTCCATTTCTAAATAATAATTTGTAAGATTATACTTTCAAAAAAGGGATTTTAACCTTCTTCTATAAATAACACTGTAATGTTCAATAAAACTATTTCAAAATCTTTGATTCCTCTAGCAAACTATGTTTTTTTACTATTTCTTTAACTCTTTCTAAATTGACTTGCTTTTCCCCATTTCCAAGAAGTTTAAGAGGCTTCACTGTAAAGAAGAATTAAATTATAGCACATAGTAAATCCTTTTGTTGAATTTATTCAATTATTTTACACTACCTTGTCTATGAGAAGTATTTTTGTGATATGATAATCATGTTTATATTTCTCATGATATAGATAAAACAAATTATAAAATATAAATCATAGGATGTCAACATCGCCAAATATTTATGAAGTGGAATTAAAAAGGAGTTAGAAACACAATAGTAAGTGGGGAATTTACAAGAAATTACATGATTCTATATTAATTGGCAGTTCATAGTCATTTCAACATTTCTAGTAATTACTCCAGATCATTATAGATTGAGCCAAGTTAAACAGACAAAAGAAGTTGTAGAGTAGATGCCTTTTAGAAATCTTTACATTTTCAGTCTTTTAATATGCAATATCTAATCAAATCATAGATAGACTAATCTAATATTAACATGGTTAATTCTATCAATAAACAGCAAATCATTATTACCTAAAAATATTAAATATGAAAGGAAAGAAAAGAGTAAAAGAAGAAAGGAAAAAGATAAAAACAAAAGAAAGAAAGAAAAAGAGGAATGAACAGACAAACCCTTCTTATGAAGTAGCTGCTGTATAAAAAGGAAATAATCATAATTTACCTCTTACCTCTACACAAAGGATAAAGTACTTGTTAGGAGCAAAGCTACTCAGTACCTGCAAAATAAAATTGATAATATACATTTTTTATTGACAGTAGGCATCCAGGGCTGATAAATTTATGTACATCCTCATGATGACACAAAATTACACATTTTGTAGATTACAGTTGGTTGTTGAAACGTTTGGACACTCTTGGACACAAATAAGAAAACTTTATTATAAAACTTTGGGGGCTAGTGTAATAAACAGCCCAATGTCCCCTCCCTCCATGAATAAAACTGTAAGATATCTTGTAGCTTCTCATAAACTACCTTGTTGAGCAATGATAATACCCCTCCCTCATGTTTTAAAATTGCAATAAGTGAGACAAATTTTTATTTGATTTTAAATACTTTAGGCCAGGGTTAGAAACTTCCATTCCCATTAGTTTACAGGTTGTCAAAGTGTCTGTAGAAAAGAATCTTACTAACAGCTTCATCAAAGTTTCTTATAGGTCATGGGAAAGTTTATGACTTTTTCAGGATAGAATAAATCCACCATTCCAATTGAAATTACCCCCAAAAATTGAAAGAGGAGGGGATACTTCCCTTAATTGTCCCTAGAGACCTCTTTGGTGGAGAACCAGACAAACAGATATAAATCAGTTATAGATTAGTTGTGCTACTAATAATATTTTTACCTCTTATTTACACACAAAAGATAAACATTAAGGCCCAGCTTATATTCATAAGAGTAAAGCCTCTCTGTACCTAAACAAAAAAGATGTTTATCTTTTTATGAAAATAACAAGATCTGTGTCTGTCTATTCTCTTTTACAGTATAGCTTTGCTTAGGTACTGGGAAGGTTTAAAATGTTTTTTTTTAAAACTGTAACCCCCCTCCCCCATTATTTTCTTTTTATAAAATAAAAATGGGGGACGAATTCAACCCCCACCACTTAAAGTAACCCTAAAGGCCTCTAGAGATGTAGCTGCTAGTTAATAAATATATTTAAACATTGTAGGGTATATTTTCATTTGATCATTTCTGTAGGTTGGGTTATATTGAGTTCTTTACTTGGCTTCCCTTTGGTTTTAGGCATAGAAACAACCCCTTTATATTCAATCTATCTAAACAAGGATGACAACATGCATAAAAGCGAAGGGGGGACTGCCATTTACACATCCAGCAAATTTACAGTGGATGTGTTTTCGCCAGTGCAATGGATGTATTTATGACAAACTGAATTTTTACTGTATAAATGACAGTAAAATCGATTCTCACGCCATAAATACATCCAACACTGGCAAAAATACATCCAATATTTTTATACATATGTCAAAAATACATCTGACACTGGCATTTACACATCCATACTTTTTCAATTATATGTCATAAACACATCCAACACTGGGATTTATACATCCATAGAAATTTAATTTAAAATAATAAGAAAACAACTTGTATATTATTTGAGTTATAATATATTTGTAAGGTTAAAATAAAAAGCATTATAAAGATTTAAATTATAATATATATGTCAGGTTGTCTTTTTTTGGTATCTTTTTTAAAATACAAATAAACAGGTAATAAATCAACCAGTAAATAAACTATGTACAAAGATGGATAAAGTTGTAAACTAATGAGTAGATTCTAAATTAAGAGAATTAAGATAGTTTGAATTTATAGAAAAATTGAGGATAGGAGAAAAATATTGGAAGGAGTAATTGGGGAATGGGTGTATTAAGACTCATTCAAAAAGCACATCATTTTGAATCTAATCAAAATAAGCAGGAATATAGGATAAACTCAATTTAACCCATTAGTGCCGAGCGCCACTTTTATGGACCGATCGAGCTGAAAATTTCAGGGAAGCTTTGCTATGGTAAAAACGGAATTCCAATTTTTTGTTTTGCTCTAGTGGCGTGCACAGGAAAGTTGCAATAAAACCCGGTTCGGCGCGAGTAAAGAAACCGTTCGGCATAGGTAACCGTTTTTGGCGTTTTTTGGTGCTTTCCCCCGGCATTCAAGCCCGGTTTTGTCCTAAATACCCGGTTATATGGCCCAAAAAATTAAAAATGTAATTTTTGAACGTCCAAAGTGAGTTGTAGAGTAGCTAATACTACGATACCATCCGCAATTGAAAACTACATAACCTCATGTAATTGATAGAGCTACAAGTAAGATACAAAACGATTTATATCACATTTTGTGTTTTGGCTATAGGTGCCACCCTTTTCAGTTAAAAAAGCCCGTTTCCTAGAAGTTTTAAAATTTTGATATTATATGTGGACGGGTATCTTTACTCGCGCCGAGCAGGGCAATAAAACTAGCGGGTATCTTTACTTGCGCCGAACCGGACCTATATAGCACGTAAAAAACGATACAAAAATCATATAAAAAATATTAATTTGAATAAAACGAATTCACAAATGAATGTAGTTGCCAATAAACTTTAAATTTCACGAAAAAAATCACTAACTTTACTTCATAAACAAAAAAGTTAGGAGGGGTATTTTAAAATCACCTCGTTTTTCTTGGTTTTCAAATTTTGTTGAGCTATACCGGCAAACGGAAGTAAGCAAAACTGCCTGCTCCAGGGGGAAATGAAAACCAGGGTAGTAGAGAGGGGATTCATACTGAGAATTATCAATCCTGAAACTGAGAACCGGTTTTTCCGGGATTTTTTGGAACCGGGCGATAAAAGCCGGTTCGTCACTAATGGGTTAAACAACAGCTATATAGGTCTGATTGTTTAAAAGCATAATGTACATTCAATGAATATTACTCCTTGTTTTTAAAATACACTGCAGAGTTATATTTTAATATATTATATATTCTTCTAAACATAATAATTTTTTTTGTTTTTCCAAACTATTTATCCCTTTTTTAAACCTTACCCTACCTAAATCTCACAACCCTATTTTAGAATTTTTCTAGAAAATTTACAAGGCTTGGTCATATCTACAACATTTTAATTAAGATTTATTTTATCAAATGTTTGTATTTTATTTACTGAAACAATGAAATCTGTAATTTCATCTTTAGTTATTTAACTGAATTGTAATTTAATGAAACTAAGAACTGATACATGGACATACTTACATTTTTAGGACTTGATTATAGAGTTGCTTCGCTTATAACATTATACTTTGTTGTCCCAGGAATCAATATACCAAAAATCAGATCAATCGGATGATAAGATCACATAAAAATTTGTTGTTAAAAAGTAAAAAATCAACTTGTTTAAAATGGACGTACGGACATTCTGGTAATGATTATAGAGCTGCTACGCTTTTTAAATCGTACCTAACTAGGAATCACCATGCAAAATTTGAAATCGATAGGACAATTGTAACATGCCTAAATTAACGAAAAAAGCTATCCATTATGGACGGACGGACGTACGGACGGACCGACCCTAATTATAGAAAAGCTTCGCTTTTAAAAATAAGGGAATGGTGTTATCAATCAGTGATTAGAATTCACTTTATATGAAACTAATATACTGTTAAAAAGTTGTAGATATTTACGATATATGATCCTTGTTAAAAGCGAAGCTTTTCTATAATTAGGGTCGTTCCGTCCGTACATACGTCTGTTCGTCCGTCCGTCACAGAGAGTTAGCTCTTTTCGTTAATTTAGACAGGTTAGAATTGTCCTATCGATTCCAAACTTTGCATGATGATTCCTGTAGTAGTTAGGTACAATTTAGAAAGCGTAGCAACTCTATAATCAATACCAGAATGTCCGTACGTCTATTTGAAACGTGTCGATTTTTAACTTTTTTGACAGCAAATTTTGAATGTTAAAATTATCCGATTCTTCTGCTTGTTTTTTGAAAACTGATACCTATTACAACAAGGTACAATGTTATAAGCAAAGCATCCATATAAACAAGTCCCAAAAATGTAAACATTATCATCTATTTATGCAGTTTTGCAACAAATTTACTTACAATATTGTTTGTACTGATGCATTTATATTCTGCTAATTCAGTTCTGACAATCTACAAGTGTTAATGTTCGTTGTCCTTACCTTTCAGAGCTTCGCTTTTATGGATGTTGTCATCCTTGTTTTATTGACAAGGAAGTGTAAAAAGGGAATAATGAAAAAAGGGGAGGGACAAAGCCTAGATACAAAGTAGCTGCGCTCCTTATGAAAATGAATAATCTAACACTTACCTAAGCACACAAGATAACGCCAAGGCCAAGTTATTCTTAGGAGCAAAGCTTCTCTATAACTAAAACAAAAAATATGTCCATTAATAATTACATCTTAAGTATCTAATCTTATTTATTTTTATAAGTCTTGGTTTCAGTCATATCGTTAGTTTCAAAAACTAATTTACGGCTTCAAAATATTAAAATTGGTGCCAAATATTGCTAAATTCCCTAATTTTCATACTGGGGGTTAAACGTGTGAAAGAAAGGGGTTAAATAGGTATTTGATAAATATTGAAATAGCTATACATTTTCATACGGCCAGGATATCGTTGTAAATCACTAATTATCCCTTTCAAAAACTTAGCTAGACCGTTTAATTTTATTGGGCAATTTGAGTTTTTTAAAAAATAGTGGATTTCTCAAATAAAATAGCCTGTTCATATGATCACGGAACCTTCGCATATTACAAAAAAAAATTTCTAGCAAATTTTTTTTTTTGTTGAAATATACATGAAAAAAATAATGGAATTAAATACATGAAAAAAATTTAAATAGATATAAAATTTGTATAATAGATAAGATTTTTAACACTGAAAGGTTTTTTTACTTAATATTTACTTAATATGCACGTCATTATAAAGTATAAACATTGTTTACTGAAGCAAAATGTTGTCCAGATTAAATAGTGATTGTCAAAGAACCACTTTATCTTGTTTGACTTGTAATTTTACAGTTCGTATTTGTAAAGTAACGGCACTGCAGAAAAAAATTTATCTTCAGTTAAAATTTCCCTCCTTTTTATGAGGTTCTTATGATAATACTCCACCCCCCCCCCCCCTCTTTAACAGTTCATCTTAATAAACGGGTCAACATATGGGAGAGGGAGAGGATTAAGAATCAAATGAGAGATAAAAAACAAGTATGACAACTTCCTTAAAAGCAAAATAGTAGTACAAACAAACATTAACACTTGTATTTTGTCTGTTGTTATAACTGAATAATCAGAATATAAATGTTTAAGTGAAAACTAAATTATAAGTGAATATTATAGAGTTGCTATGCTTTCTAAATTGTACAATAGAACAATACTAACATGCCTAAATTCTAAAAAATCTATCTGTTCCAGATGTACAGACGGACGGACGTGCAACCAACCCCAATTATAGAAAAGAAAATTATGATAAGAGATATCAGTAAAGGACGGAGCGGCCTTGATTATAGAAAAGCTTCGCTTTTAAAAATTAGTCCTTAGAAACACATTCTTACAAAGGTATATCTAACATTGTCTCACATAAAAGTTAATTTTTAAAAGCGAAGCTTTTCTATATTTAGGGTCGGTCCGTCCATATGTCCGTCCGTCACTCCGTACGTCCGTCCGTAACGGATAGCTTTTTTTGTTAATTTAGGCATGTTAGAATTGTCCTATCGATTACAAACTTTGCATGATGATTCCTGCAGTAATTAGGTAAGATTTAGAAAGCGTAGCAACTCTATAATCAATTTTGCATCGACTCTTATACATTTATAATCTGATTATTCAATTTTGACACTATACAAGTGTTAATGTCCGTTTGTCCTACCAGTTCAGCGCTTCGCTTTTATGGATGTTGTCATCCTTGTTGTTTCTATAAATGCTCATATTTAAACTTCCTATTGTATAGGATTATGGGGGGTGGGGTGTGTTCACAGGGTTTTTTACCCCCCCCCCCCCATATTCAATTGAATATGATTTACTTTACAAGGCATAGGAAAAAAACAAGCCGTTCTTATTTTCTCTGCTCCCTTCCTGAATTACAAATGAATTCTTAAGAGCAACTTTTTTTATAGGGAGGAGGAGGGAGATTAGAATATAGAATTAGTTTTTTTCTTCGGCACCTCGGGGCTAAAAAAACTGGTTTTAATCTTATAATTGTACATTCTATATCCGCAGAAAGCCGTTTATAATACAATGAAAGAAATAACTATTATTGTCCATGTTTTACCTTTTACTTTTATTTTGGCAGAAAATAGTAGTAAATCATATTCAATTGGATATGGGGGGGGGGGCAACTCTGTTTAACTTTAGCCAAATAAAGGAAATCGGAGGGTTTATCAACAAGGATGACAACATCCATAAAAGCGAATCAGTAGTACAAACAAACAATAACACTTGTAGATTGTCAAAACTGAATAATCAGAATATAAATGTATAAGTATAAACAGAATTATAAGTTAATATTATAAAGTTGTTCCACTTTCTTAATCTATCGGTTCTAGATGTACAGACGGACAGACGTGAAACCAACCCCAATTATAGAAAAGCTTTGTTTTTAACAGCAGTAGATATAATTAACACCCCTTCCCATAAATCTTTACAATAGGAACTTGATATGTTTAAATATGAGCAGTTTTAAAAGTTAAAAGAAACAAAATTTAACTTTTCACTTAATTAAGAAGCTTTATTGTTCATTGGTTCAGTGGTTAGTGAGATCCTTAGTTAGAGCATGACCTGGACCTTTCTAGGGAATAGGTAGAAAGCAATCAATTACAAATCTGCAAAATTAATCTTTTTTTTTAAATAGAATCTGTTTGTTTTGTATTGATTCTCTGCTTGTAAAACTTATATAATAAGCTTTTTTTTAAGCGAAGCTTTCTATGATTAGGATCGTTCCGTCCGTTCAGAACAAATAGCTATTTTTTGTTAGCTAAAATTTAAATTGGATAGGGAAATGGGCGGAGATATGTTATATATAGAATCTCTACTTATACTTTTGTCTTTCCAACCCCTTCAGTATTCTCATGCAATAATTTTTGTATGCATTAAAACAGCTATTTTTTTAGAAAAATAAAATATCATTTTGTATGTAATAAAATAAAAAAATCAACATGTTTAAAATAGTTGTACGGACATTCTGGTAACCATTACAGAGTTGTTACGCTTTCTAAATTTTAATTTTAATATGAGCATTTATAAAAGTTATAAAAACAGAATGACAACATCCATGAAAGGGAAGCTCTGAAATAGTAGGACAAACAAACATTAACACCTGTAGAGTGTCAGAACTGAATAACATTATACATTGTTGTTCTAGGAATCTGTATTCCAAAAATCATATCATTCAGATAATTATAATGCATAAAAATTTGATGTTGAAAAACTTGAAAATCAACATGTTTGAAATGGACATACGGACATTCTAATAACGAAAAGAGCTAACTGTTACAGACGTACAGACCGACTCTTAAAATAGAAAAGAAGTTGAGGTTTTGATTTGAGCAAGGGGTCGAACTGGAAACCTTACTTTTAATAAAGCAGAGCTTTTCTATGATTAGAGTCGGTATGTCCGTCAATTACGGTTAGGTATGTCCTTTAAACAGTATTCTGTATTTAACAATTTTACAAAAAAATGACGTATGATTTTGTCAAAAATAATACAGTTATAAGTCCAATCAAACGAATGAGAAAACGTGATTATAAAAGGTTGGGTACCAGTATAATTTACACTTTACAGTCCATTCAATCCCTACTTGCCTTCCGGGTTTTTAAAAATGGACAAACAATGAAATAATATGAAATATACATGGATATATTGAGAAAGAAAATTTGTAGTTAATTTAGCTTGCTAACATAGAACTCGTTTATTGTTCATTAGTTCATCTAGTAGAAGGGGAGTGGGTAGATTGGGGGGTGGGGGGTGTGGTTATTTTAGCCAGCTATGAGTTTCACTTTATCAGAATACATGAAAATATGATGCAGCATCCAAGTAATAATATTTCCGTTGTAGTAGCGCCTCTAAAATGGAATGGACACACACACAAATAATCTATGGTTCATACCCAGGAATCTGAAGGGATTAGAAAATGGACTTTGCATTGATGTACATCACCAAAAATTATAAATAAAAATCTATACAATATAAAACATTGGTTGAAAAGATTGGGCACTACAAGTTCGGACCCTACCAATCACAATTCAATTTTGTTAACCTACGAGTAAAAAAACTTATTAATAAAACTTTGAGAACTTGTGTCATTAATTATCAAATGTCCTTAACAGTGCAGTGGTCCTTTTTTGGGATAGTATCGACTTTAAAATGGATTTATAATTACTTGGACATTACATCAGATTTTTATGTTCTATTAAAAAGTGAACTATTCGGCGGGCTAAAATTTATATCTCCCCCATTCCTCTTCTTTACCCCTTCCCTTCCATCCCGACCAACAAAAGTGAGGGAATATTGCAACCTACATTTTTCTCTTCTTGTAGTCGATATAAACCAATAAAATTGCATGTTGACAAGGATATTGATCAGAGATCTAAATTGATAAGACAATGGCCGATAAATTGATGTACATCGCTAATATTAATACACAAATTTACCCCTTTTTTTACTACAATTACTACAAATACTCTTCTTATATTTATTTAAGTCTCGTTGTAAGTAAAAGATCCCTACCCTCCCCCTATTATGATGTATGAATGATCATCGGTCAACTTTTGCTAAAAGAGATGGGGGGGGGGGAGTTCAGTATAGGTCAAATGAAAGTTAAATCCTAAAGGGTATTATTTCCTTCCATCCAAAGTTGCAAGTCAAATATGAATATGAAGGGGGGGGGGGTGAGGAATATTTTTAAGGTTTAATTATATCAACAAGGATCACAACATCCATAAAAGCGAAATGGTAGTACAATCAAACATTAACATAAGCATAAATGTATAAGTATAATCAAAATTATAAGTAAATATTATATAGTTGCAACGCTAACCCACCCAACTCGAACTCTCATTGGTCTGTTTGTTTCGTGTCGTCCGACAGATTTTGCGCTCTCCTTGGTTAGGCTCGGAATTGGTAAAGTTAAAGCTAAGAAGATGTCTTTATTTATATTACTAGTAAGTAGTAAAGAGGAGGGAGGGGACTCGAGTATTATTATTATAAAGTCTCCTGTATTTATTTAAATGTATGATTTATGGGGATTAACCCTCGGAATATGGGGGGGGGGGGTGGTGGTAAGTAACTGGTAACATGATATTACGGTCAGCCAAGGTGTTCGTACAGAAATGTTGTAAGAATTATTCTTTAGAAAATTCAAGCTATATTTTAAATTTGAGAACTTAAGTAACTGATATAGATATTATATTAATTATTATAAAAAAAAATTTTGTTTGGTATATTAGATAAATAAATAGCTATTTCTGATCATTGATACATCAAAGTCAAGCAATATTTTGAAAAATTAAGTATCACATATAGATATTATAAAAAAACCTTTGGTTGGTATATTAGCTACTTCTGAATCTGATGCATCATTGTAACCCCCCCCCCCCCACGCCAGAATTCATTAACAATATATATGGGTCGATGACAAATTAAATCCACGCTGTATCACGGGATGGGGGCGTGATTGAAATATGTAGTATACTCCTTTGATTAAACTCAATTTACGGGTTTTTATATAATTGCAACGTAGTTATAAGACTTTTGGTAGCAATAAATTGAGACGTTGGGTATCCCTCTAACTGAACCGATTTTTGATTAGTCAACGGTCTAAATTTGTCTCGGCCAGGATATGATTAAAAGCCTAAATCGGCCAAGGAATAGCCGAGTACAATATTTTTAAACTTAAAAAATTAAAAATAAAGAGCTAAATGATTTATTGTGTCTTTCTCTTTTTATCGACAGACGCACTTGGATATATTATTTTCATAATTAATTATATGTATTTCCCATATTAACGTCACCTTATGTGTAAATTTGGTGAGCCACAGTATTGAGTAGCGTTGTTAAGTTAGGATGGAAGAATTTTGTAATGAAAGCAAAAGTGGGGTAGAGGATAAGGGATGGGGTAAAACGGGTTATCATAATGTTTTATTTTCTTGACTTTAAGTTAAACTCTATCTATATATGCACCTGTTTCTCTACTGTGTGTGACTCACGTATAAGATATTTTAAGAAATATGATTGGGGGGGGGGGGGTTACATAACATTTTTAAAAAATAATACATAATTAATAAATCTACAAAATCCTATTTCTTTATTTGAACTGACAAACACAACAGAACATAAAGTAACTGGAAAAGTCAAAAGATAAATTAGCAATAACAACTTTGGAGACTTTTTTTCTTTAATTGTGATTGGTTGGTTTATTAAGCATGAAATGCTGCCAAAATGGAAATAAAAAAACAAGCGAAATTAGCAATAAGAACTAAGATTAACTATCTTGATAATCTGGCTACGAGATTGCGTGATGCTATAAAAAAAAACTATTCACCAAACCTCTATTATTCCAAGTCATAAAATTCTAGTGAGGTCATAAACCTTCTTCGTATGTTAATATTTTCCGGAATTTTTATGATTTTCTGACAATGTTTGACCGTAAAGATATGTGAACATATGTAGTATTTTACAAATACATCCCAAATCTAGCATAAGTTGACCCCTTCTCTCCGTATGAAAATGTTAACAGAGGTGTGAAGTCTCAATTTCCGGTCGTTTGAATATATCGGGGAATTTGTATATTTTTAGGGTTATTTTAGTATTTTGAAAATATTGAAAACAGTAACATTTCTCTACGAAATCACCCATCGTTTAAGATTTTGAGTATGTTTTGAAAAATACTATAAACTAAAACTATCATTGCTTGGTTTTATGACTTTTCCTATATGGTTTGTTGCTAGATTTAGTAATTCACAGGCCTATACAAAGTTTTAAAATGATTATAACAGCTATTTTGAGGAAAGGGCATAACCTTGTTATAGAGTGGCTGCACTATTTAAGAAAATGAATAATTCTACTGTTTACCTAGTAATAAAAGACTACACCAAGGCAAGTGTTAAACTAAATTAAAATATGTCCATTAATAATTACACTTTTTGTATATAATCTTCTTTATTTTAGTATGAGCCTTAGTTTTATGAGTTTTCCTATATTATTTCTTGTCAGATTTAGAAATTCAAAGAGTAATTAGTTATTTAGTGGAATGGATGAAAAGGCATACATAGCTTATAGAGTAGCTGCACTACTAATGAAAATATATAATTTGAACACTTACCTAAGAAGAAAACATAACACAAGGCCAGAGTTATTATTTAGTAGCAAAGCTTCTCTATAACTAAAATAAAAATAATTAATAATTACACTTAGTGTATCTAATCTTCTTCATTTTTCTATGTGTCTCTTTATATAACTTTCCCAGTATGATTTGTAGTTAAATTTTGTAATTCAGAGGCCAATAAAACGTTTAAAATCATTAAAACATCTAATTAAGGGAAAAGACGGGCATAACCTTGGTACAATCCTTAAGAAAATGAATAATTCTACTGTTTACCTAAGCATAAAAGTTAAGACCATAGCCAAGTTCTGCTTAGTACCAAAGCTTCTCTATAACTAAAATAAAAATATGTCCATTATTAAATACACTTAGTGTATGTAATCTTCTTTTTATGACTTTTCCTATATTATTTTGTCATATTTTTGCAGCATTTTTTTTACAATTGAATTAGGTTATAGGCTAGGGGGCCGAGGGCCCGCGTCTAGGAAAAGTAGGGGTTCGAGCGCCCACGGCTAGGCAAGCTAAAAATGGTTTTAGCGCATTTTTCTCATACTCAAATTTTCTTCCCCTTGCAAGAATGGCTGCAAAACGCTTCAAAGTTACAGCGTTAAACATTGATATTATTGGGGACATGTACTAGAACATATTAAAGTTTGAAGGCCATATCTCAACCAGAGAGGGAGTACTGGCCCCCCAAAGTCGACTACTGAAAATCCAATTTTTTTCTTGCAAAGGGTAGAAGATTTGAGCTTAAGAAAAATGCGCTAAAACCATTTTTAGATGTTGACACCTAAGTTTTGAATTTTTTATTTTACTGTACTTTTTAAATACAAATTAAAATATTTTTTTGATGTTCTATAAATGGTTATAAAAAACGAGAAAAAAATAAGCCATTAATCATTAAATCCTGATAACTATAAGTGGGGTAAAATTGCTTTCAAAAAAGTTTTCATAAAAAAAAACACTCTGTAGATATGGCCAATTACATATTTGCTTCACTTATTTATGGATGTTACCTTTCTTGTCATATTCTTATTTATTTTAACATTTTACTTTTTTGAATGAGTTTGATATATTGTCAAGACGACGGTAAAGAAACAACTAAACAATATCCCTTACTCATCTTTCAGTTTAATTTTTAAAAGCGAAGCTTTTCTATAATTAGGGTCGGTCCGTCCGTTACAGTTAGCTTTTTTCATTAATTTAAACAGGTAAGAATTGTCCTACGATTTCAAACTTTGCATGATGATTCATTACCAGTTAGGTACGACTTAGAAAGGGCAGCAACTCTATTATCGTTACCAGAAAGTCCGTACGTCCATTTAAAACATGCTGATTTTTTTACTTTTTTGACAACAAATTTTTGTATGTTAAAATTATCCGATTCATCTGATTCCTATAACAACAAGGTATAGTGTTATAAGCGAAGCATCTCTATAATCGAGTCCTAAAAATGCCAGTATGTCCTTAAACAGTGACATGTATTTGCAACAAATTTACTTATAACTTTTATATAGACATGTGCATTAATATTCAAGTTTTTTCAGTTCTGACACTCAACAAGTGTTAATGTTCGTTTGTCATTCCATTTCAGAGCTTCGCTTTTATGAATGTTGTCATCCTTGTTAATAGGACATGTCAAATGCGCATTCAGCCGCTAGGCTAGGACTGCGGCTGAAGAAACTTTAGCAGAGTTAAACTGGCAGGGGTTAAAAAGAGCTTAGAACAGAGGAGAGAAGCTTGTTATGTCGGGGGTCTAAAGGGATAAGGTAATGACCAGCCCCAATGATGATACACAAAATTGCCATTTTCTGTAGAATGGATTAATGATTGAAACATTTGGACACTCAACTTAATGAACCAACCAAAACAAATTTAATAAAAGTTGTTAATCCAACCTATAAAAAAATATTATTACAAGACTTTGGGGACCAGTGTAATAAACCGTCCAATGTCCCTCTCCCTTCCAGATGTCAGTGGATGAATATTTGGTAGCAGTGTCTGATTTCAGTTGCGGCTGCCGAGCCTTGTTATTTTATTTTCAAATATTCCAGGATAGGGAAATAGATAAACTATTTTCTAGTATGGCTTTAAAACCGACTAATATCCATTGGATTAGATTCTCAGCAATACTGAAAAATCATATAGCAACGTATGGAAGACAATTTTTCATGAACATCAAAATTCAAAATCATAAAATAAAAACTGGTTTTGTCAACTAGGGTCTTTTGTTCCTTTGCTGCTAACAAATTTGGATTTAATAATATAATTTTCATATTTGCGGAACTATGATGTGTAAATAACTTTTACCCCAAGCTTTCATAATATTATGTAAAAAACGTATATGTCTCTGAAATGTACGTTTTAAATTGACACAACCTTGTAAAAACAAATGAAGAATGACTTTATCTAAAATAAACACTAACAATAAAAGTGCCTGCTGAGCAATAAATACCACCTTCTTTTTTTTTGAAAGAGTTTGTTTAAGGAAAAGGAGGGGAGATAGAATTTAGACAAAATATAAACCAACTATCCCTCATTTAAAATATAAATCAAATAAAAAGGAAAAATGTAGGGGGGTTGCTGTGCTTGACAAGGCTCTCTGAGCGAAACTACCTGGCAGTCAAACAGACAGAATAATGTATAGAGTAGATAAAACACTGTAAAGGGTTTTTACACAAAAAAATCAGTCTTTTATCTTAAAATTTAAAGAAACATTTCCAAATAGAAATAATGTTAATTGCGCTTTAACAAAGAACGGACAAGAGTAAGTTATAAGGTCAATGCACATTAATTTGTAGAAATCTAATTACGATTAAAGTTTATATACAATCTTACTTATATGATTTAAATAGATTAAAATTATGAAGAACTATCTATGTTACTTATTTTAACAATTCCGCAATGACTAACATGTCCATAAGTATTGTTCGGTTATTGGCTATATGAGAGAGAGAAAGATAGATTTAGAGAGAACAGAGATAAAGCAAGAAAGAGAAAGAGATATTAAGAGAGATAAAGCAAAAAAGACAGAGAAAGAGAGAGAGAAGGAGAGAAAGAGAGATAGATTCGTAGACTGAAAGAGAGGAAAAGACAGATAAAAGAAGAGAGAGAGGTAGAAACAGGGGTAGCTATTTTAACCAACAATTCTACAAAAAAAATCACAAAACCTTATAAAGTATCTGGTGGTATATTTTGTTTTAGTCATGTAACTGGAACACAGTAATAGTGTCTGACTGATTATGACGTAACAAAAAAAAATCAGCCAATGAGAGGCCGTTATTGACCAATGGTAAAATTTATAGTGGCCTCTCATTGGCTATTTTTTTTTGTTACGTCATAATCAGTCAGACACTATTACTGTGTTTATGTAACTGAAGAGGTGTGGGAAAGAAGGGAAGGAAAAGGGGATTGGGGTTGTGGGGAAATTTTCCTTTAGAGTTGTTTGTCAGAATATCATTCCCTTGTACCTTGGTAGATAGAGAAAGAAGGATATAAAAACCTACAGAGTAGGTCTGCTTTAAAAGAAAAAAACCTTGCTTATTTGCTTAAATGAAGAAAACAAATATTTGAAATGGTACAAACAAACACACAGACACACAAACAGACAGACATCCTGTTACTTTAGTATAAGGATAATGGGTTCGGCTTATCCAGGATCAGCTGAAATAAATTTCCTATTCGAGCCCTAGTTTCCTAAAGTGTACAGCAGATAACCCAATTATTGCAGACCCTATTTTCAGCGACTCCGGTCAAATGGAAAAGCGATTTGATGTATAAACGATTTATACATTATACATTCAAAAATTTTATTTTTTCAAATTTTGATTTTTTTAAGTTTGAAGCTTTTTTAGCTAGTAGCAAATATTGAGATAGGACGCGGAAGCTACGCACACTTTCAGAAACTAAATTCAGTTCATCTTATCCAGGGATCTAAATGGAGAGGACAATGGCCGATACAATGCTGTACATCACCTCTTATGATACACAAAATTACCCCTTTTAATCTTTAATGGACGATAAATGGATGTACTTCCCAATGATGACACACTAAAATACCACTTCTGTAGTTTTAGTGGTTTTATATTTTTAGACACTCAACTTAATAATCAACCAATCAAAATTAATTAAAAGTTGTTAAGTCAACGAATAATAAAACGTTATTATAGAACTTTGGGAACTAGTGTAATAAACAGCCCCCCCCCCCTAAATGCCCTTTCTCTCTGTGTTTATAGTCGGGCTATAAAAATATGACGTCATACAATACAATTAAGTTGAGTGTTCAAACGTTTCAACCTCTAATCTATAGAAGAGGTAATTTTGTGTGCGCCATTAGGGATGTATATCTTCAATGATGATATACAAAATTACCTATTTTTTAGATTTTCAAATAGTAGAACATTTGAACCCTCAACTTAATGAACCAACGAACAAAAATTAAGTGCCCAAGTTTGTTAAGCCAGCAAATAAGAAAACGTTATTATAAAACTCTTGACTAGTGTAATAAAAATTTCAATTAATTATTGATTTACTTAAAAAGAAAAAGTTTAAGAAACTTTTTTTGGGAGAGATTTCTAGTGGCGATATCTCTATAGAGGTTGGTGGTACTGGTACCCTCCCAAAAAATAGTTATAAACCTTGCAGAACATGTGAGAAGCTACCATGTAAAGGAGAACCATATCAGTTCAGCGGTTAGATCCTTCGGACAGACACACACAGATCATGTTTCTTTATTATAAGGACTTTTAATCAGAGAGAGAGGGGATAATGTTTTATAATAATGTATTCTTATTCGTGGGTTAAAAAACTTTGGTGACTTTCAATGGATTTTGATTTGTTGGTTTATTAAATTGAGTGTCCAAGCGTTTCAACCACTAATTGTTTTCTACAGAAAAGGTGTTTTTGTGTATTAACATTTTGGCATGTTTTAAAAACAAAGTTAAGTGATTCAACAAATAAAAGTAAGGTTGATAAAGTTTCTTTGCTGTGACAAAATGCGAAGAATGTTTCACATTTTGAAAACTACAACCATAATATAAGGTAACAAGATGTTTGTCTGTCTGTTTGTAACAAAGGATTTTGCTAACCGCTTAACCATTATGGTCCCCCCTTACAGGGTAGCTTCTCATATGTATGTCCTAGGAAGGTTTATAACAATAACCACCACTCTCCATCCCCCCCAAAAAAATGTTTAAACTTAAATTCAAAATGGTGGCGGTTGTTCATCCTCCTACCGAAAAAATTTCATTTTAAATCTAAAATACAAAATCTAATTTGATTCCCCCTTTCTAAAGTGCCCCTAGAGGCTAAAGATCTATATTATAAAGAAGCTACCTATGGACAAGATTGTCAGTGGTAATATAAATTATGTCAAATATACATCATGTAAAAAAGCAACCTTTTATTTAAATCACGCAACTTCTAACCCATCAAAAATAAATTTAATGTTATAATGTAGCATTAAAAGCCATTCTGTTTAAGAAAAGCTATGAAATGAAAACGATTTGTAGAACTATAATCCCTAAAATCTCTATTAATTAAAACCACTTGCAAACAAAATAAATTATAGAGTAGTGGAAGTCATAAATATGAATATTTTTCATAAATATTTTTTAAACTCTTATTTTTCCGTATATACATATTATATATTATCATTTAAAAATTACAGTATATACAAATTTTTCTGGAATATAAGTAAAGTTAGTATTAAAAAATAATACAGTTCTTGTGTTTTCTTATTGATTTGTAATGTTGTTGACTTGTCCTACTTCTTTAGTTGTATGTTCTTACTCCGTCAATAGGTTTGTGTTTTCTTTAGGTATGTATTCATGTAGGTTATCATCCTTGATTAGATTGAGAGCTTCTTTAGGTTGACTAAATGAATCTATTTTCCCATCATGAACAATTATTGCAAACTTTGGTTGTGCTACCCAGATAAAATCTCTGCTACGTGCTTCACATTTATTTCTGTTTCTCTTACTCTGATTAACATTTATCCTTGTCTCTATATCTGAATAATCTAAATCAGTCTCGTCTCCCCAAGCCGCAAATCCATGGTTATGATCAACATTTTCATCAGCAAATACAATAATATTCCCTTCTTCATTGAAATAAAATTCTGAGAATTCATTGATATAGATATAATTGATATGTCTTGGCTTGTTTACTAGATCTTTAATTTTACCCTCATCATTGTAGCTCCAAGATATTTCATCATATTTTCCAGAAATATTTCTCTTCAATTCTTCATAAAGCTCTTTGTTTTCTAATTCAATTTTCTCCCCAACTTGTTTCTTTCTTTCTTCTATAGTTAAACTAAGAAACTTCTTTGTATTTGCCTCTTTCACAATATTCTTAGAAATTCTATTGTAAGTTACAATCACAATACCCTCATCCTGCTCCAATAGTTTGTACTTGTCTATTATTGCCATAGTAATGGCACTAATATCATGTATATCTTTGTTGTGATAGTGATGACAATCTATAGCGTATCTGTCAGTATTAATATATTCATGTAAATTTTCATCTACAATTACTCCAAATTTGTTTCCTTCAGGAACTTTCTGTCTGGAAATAACAATCGCAAAAGACATAGCTCTAAGTATCATATTTCTTATCCAGTAATAAGGATATCCTTCTTCTGAATAATCATCAATTATGATAATGTTCCTAGCTTGAGCACCCTGGAATTCAAAGAAATTTGTTACTAATATTCCTTCAGGTTTGTTCATATATGCTTTGAAGTCTGAGACAACTGGTCTAGTTGAGGAAAAGTGTTTCTTTAACAAATCAAACATTTTGTTGAAATATAAATTTGTTAATACAACTACACCTTCTTGTGGTTGAAGTGAGAAATATTTTTCTACTGCAGCAATGGCTATTAAGCCAGGTGATATATTATAAATATTATAATAGTAATAAATATGTCCACCAATAACATTATTGTCAGGAAGCTTAGGAGATGTTTTTGAATTGAAAGCTTCAGAAAACTTGTATATTAGTTGGCTGTTTCGTAAGTTCTTTGTTAGATTAAAACATAGAGCATTGTGATTCTTTATCATAGTTTCTATCCACACTGATCTCTCTTTCATATAGCCATCATATACTTTCATAGTCATGCAAATTGTTTTCACAGAGCCAGGAAATTGACAACTTCCACTTATCATTTCATCAATGAATAGGTGATCACAATGATTATCTCTTAGGAAGCTATTTAAAGAATTTAATATTTCGTTTCTTTCTATGCTTACAAGTTCATCAATATCAAAGAGACTTTTCATTGTAATAACTCTTATATTAGGATAAGATTCAAACTCCACCTTAGCCATTTCATCCATAACAGATGTTGGGTTTGTAAAACTGTATTCATCTTCAGCATATGTTATTGCTGTTAAATCAATGTAAAATATTATATCTTTGTGATTGTCAGAGGCACACTTTTTTGCTCTTTCCTTTAAAACATATGTTTTCCCTGTACCATAGTCGCCATCTATGATAAGGAAATCAGATGTTGAGTTAACTGCTTGCAGTTGTTCATTGTTGAGCATGTAAACAGAAACATTACTATCTATTGATATTCCATCAGACTTTCCTGTTAATGCTTTCTCAACTTCTTTGCTAATGGTTATTCGATCAGATATCAATTGATTAAATCTACTTGACTCTTTTATAGAAATGTGGAATATCAGTTCAGCAACAAGATTTTCATATACTGTCAGATCATGATTATCAGATGTAACAAGTTTGTGGTCAAATATCTGATTCAACCAAGGTGTTACATCATTAATATCTTGTAGAATAAATTGCTGACAGTTGACACAAGGTTTTTCTGCACCTTCAACAATCTCTAAATAAGGAACACATGCAGCCCTGACAAACATCCAATCTTTAGAAAGCATTCCTCCAAATAATTTCTGCATGAATAAAAGGTGCTGTTTAGTTTGATCTGAAGCATTTTCCAGTAGTTTAAGTTTGTCACCACTATCTTCTGGTCCAAGTTTTACTTCTATATTTATAATAGCACTATGTTCTGGAATAATGATTAGGGAATCCCATTCTGTTTTTGTTTCTTGTAGACTGTAGTTATAGTATTGATAGGTATAAAATTTTTCTAGATTGTTGGTGGGAAACTTATACAGGAATGTGTTTTCAATTTTGTTTTTCTTATTGCCTACATGCTCTTTAAGAACCTACAATATTATATGTTTTATATTCAATAATACTTCAAATATCTTTTGTAGCATATAACAGAAATAAAATAAATGACAAAAATTATTGACCTTTACAGATGGGGCCCCAATTCGCACCTTAATAGATTTTTTTGGAGAGGGAGGGGGGGCTAATTAACCCCTCCCCCCTCTAACTCGTCTACTGTTACAAATAGCGACATAATTTTTTTTCTGGTGGTTCATGTGCATTTTTAGAGAAAATTACTTTTTTTTAGTCATGGCTGTCAGACTGCTTCCTAGCTGCTTTTTAGCAGCCAGCTGCTAAATATTAAAACAACTATAGAGTGGCCAATATTGATGCTAAGATTACCAAATTTAAGGTGAAGATTTTTTATAACAAAAAATACCTTTTTCTAGTCATATTCGTCATATTCTTTAGAAAATCTGTCAAGGAGCATTCAAACTGCCATGACCTTCCTAAAAAACAGAAGTTCCTTATTGCTTCAGCACCCCCCACCGCCCCCCCCCCCCCCCACCAAATCTGTACGAGGTTAATAATGAACTTTTATAAACTATAAAACATTCCTTTTTAAACAGCCAGCTCTTTGAATCTTTTAATTCAAGCTTGTTTTCTTTCCATTTTAAATGTTCCTCTATGCATAAATCTAGTTTTTCCTTGGGAATATCTTTAATGTCTAAAAATGCCTTTATTCTTTTTTCATGCTCATTAAAATCTGCAGCTTGATTTTTTCCTCTGGTGTCTTTTCCCTTCTTAACTAGTTGTTGAATGCAATCTCCAGATTGAAATCCTAACATCACAAAATATTCAGACTTCGATTTCCTAGCAGCATTAACAATGTGATCATGTAAGGTTTCTTCACAATGTTTATCTAAAATTTGATCATCTTGATTTTTTCTCCCTTCTTTACCTAACACAATTGGTTTCTTAGGTGTTACATAATGATTTGGAATAGCTATAACTTTACACTCTGGATCATAATAATAATCAGCAACTTTCTCTTTGATCTCTTTAATCTTTTCTTTGGCTAGCATTCTTTGATATTCTCCTGCAGGACCTTGAAAATTTATACTCATATTACCAAGTTCTTTGGGCAAATTTGAAGATTTTGAATCTTGAGATGTTAGAGGAAAAACTCCAAATTGAAGTCCACATGCAATTGTACACATGGAAGGATTTGTAGACCCCATCTCATCTTCATTCTAAATGTATCATGTGTTATGTGATAATTTTACAGCTTTTTTTCCTAGTAATAGAATCTTTAATGAATAAAGCATCTTGGACATGGTATCATATTTTTACAACATTGAAATGATAAATTGTGGACAGAACAGATATACAAAATTTTCTGGAGACCTTGAGGATAAAGGCCTGCAAGATCATACATGGATTTTAAAATTGTAATTTGCATGCTTTAGAATATCTTTTACTAGGAGTTGGTATTTTGGGATATTTTTGTTTTCTTACAACTTTGAATGTTTTTTAGTAATTGAAATATTTTTTTGTATAATTTTCAAGACTAATACCAAATTTTAGGCACATTACAAATACAGAATACATACCTTTTTAGTATCACTACCAGGACCTGTGTTCTCATCCATTTTAGTTTCACTGCTTAGTTCCTCCATTTCTAAATAATAATTTGTAAAATTATAGTTTTAAAAAAAGGATTTTTTAATCTTTCTCTATAATTAACAATGTAATGTTCAATAAAACTATTTCAAAACCTTTGATTTCTCTGGCAAACTATGTTTTTTAGCTATTTCTTTAACTATTTAATTCTAAATTGACATGCTTTTAACCATAGTAAATATATAGCTCTTTCCAAGAAGTTTAAGTAGCTTCACTGTAAAGAAGAATTAAATTGTGGCTATTAGTGAATTCTTTTGTTGCTATCAAACATTGTTAGGTTCTCTTTGAGAAAAAGGTTAAGTTGTAATACTGTGAAAAGACTCACCTCAACCATATTTACATCTATCTCAATTCAAACAAGTTTATTCTTGGCAGGAGTAGTAACAGCACTCCCAACTGTTGTTTTGGTAGCCACTGAGTCTATAGAGGATCTAGGATCTGCTAGTTTATGTATTTGTAACGCTGTCACCAGTTTTGTAAACACCACTCTTGTCAACAGAATTGCCTAAAATTGAAGGAGTTTTACTACAATATTTTGATCCAATTATATAAAGTAGTAAGGTTTGTTTTTGTCTTGTTGTCTATAAAAGTATTTTTGTGTTATGTTATAATCATGTTTATAGTTCTCATGATATAGATAAAATAAATAAAGTTGAATAAGAAAGGAGTTGCATGTTAGAAACACAATAGTGAAGGGGGGAATTTACAAAAAAAATTACATGATTCCATATTATGGGGCAGTTCAGTCTAATTTTATAGTCATTTCTACATTTTTAGGAATTATCCATATCATTATGGATGGACACAGAAAGCCAAATTATACAGACAAATGAAATTGTAGAGTAGATGCATTTTATAAGTGCTTTTAAAAAGAATATAGAAAATGGACATAAATAGAGGACATAAATTAGATATGGAGTAGCTGTGCCACTATTAATTATGAAATATTAAAACTTACATTCACCACGCAGAAGATAACTCCAAGGTTAAGTTATTCTTTAGGAGCAAAGCTTCTCATAAACTAAATTGATAAATACATCTATTAATAAATATACTGGCTCTACTAAGTGTTGCATCTCCAAGGTATAGGTTTTTTTTATTATTCCCGAATTAATATTGTTGGTGCTTTAAGCTGCATTTGTTTGTTTGTTACTTTAGGTTAGGTTGGATACTGGGTAGAACTCATGGGTAGGGCTTTTCACTGGGACCCCACTAAAAAATATATTCAATTTATTTAAACAAAGGGGGGGGGGTTATTGGTGCTAAAATTGAACTTTAGGTGAAAGCACTAATATACTTTTGCAATATTTTATATACTAGTTATTTATCACATCGTATTATAAACAGCTTTCCGCAGATATTAGAATGAAAGATTAAAACCAGTTTTTTTGGGCTAACAAAACTGGTTTTATTATTATGATTTTGATTTTAGCATTAGTGGAAAAATGTAATACAATGCTAAATATGATTTTTTAGTATGGCTAAAAACCAGTTATAATCCATGATGTACATGACTTATAGAGTAGCTGAGCTATATAATTTTATTTCTTACCTTAACAACTCAGAAGATAACACCAAGGCCAGAGTTATTCTAAAGAGCAAGGCTTCTCTATAACTAAACATAAATTACGTCTATCAATAAGTATTTAATCTTATTTATTTTGTATGAGGTTAGGATAATGACTTCTTCAATACTATTCGTTGTCAGTTTTAGAAATTCAGCTATCTAGTGGAAATTTTAGTTTTAAAACATTTTTTTTGGGGGGGGAGTGTTGAATTATGAGGAAAGTACAAACATAACCTGGTTAACGAGTAGCTGCGCTAATTATAAAAATATATATAATATTAACAATTACCTAAGCACAACAAATAATAAATGATAAGGTCAAGTTCTGCTTAGTAGCAAAGCATCTCTATAAAGAAAAAGTAAAAATTAATAAAATCATCTTTAAATTTCATCATAACTTCTTTTGTTTTTATTAGCGAAGCTAATATATAATTCGAAATGTCCGTCCGTCCGTCTGACCATCAGAGACAGACAGGGGGAAATGTGATTTTTTCGGCTCCTATAAAAGATAGAAGGCTTTCAGGGATTAAATATGTTATTAGTAGCGAAGCTAATCAATAGTTTGAAATGTCCGTCCGTCCGTCTTTCTGTCAGAGACAGAAATGGGGAAATGTGCTTTTTTTGGCTCCTATAAAAGATAGATTCGTCAATTAATTGGGGTGCTAGATAGATTCCTAGATTTTTAAGTTTTCATGATTATCTTTACTCCTATTCAAGATAGACAGCTGATAATTATTTATTATAATAATTTCATAATTTACATATCCCCACAAAGTTTCAATAAGATTTGCATATTGGTTGAGGTGCTAGATCGATTCCTAGATTTTCACATCATAAATCTTACAAGGTTTCATGATTTTTTAGATTAATGTTTTTTTATGAAACTGTAGATTGTTCATTTTTTTCCGAATATCCATCCATAATTTTTGAGCTTTGCTACTTATGGATGTTGTCATTCTTGTTATTTTTTGTTTGTTTTTTGTCTTTAAATTTAAAAAATAAAAAGTCCAATTTTGAGAGTTGTAAATAATTCTTTTAATAAAGAAACAGGATGTCTGTCTATACCAAAGGATCTCGCCAACCGCCAAACCAATATGGTTCTCCTTTACTGTATAGCTTCTCATATGTCCTGGTAAGACGGTCTATAGCTATTTTAACTATCCCTATCTAGCATTAAAAAATATTTTTGGTAAACATCTGATCTTAACATAGAAAGAAAAGAAATGATTTTACATGTACTGCAATAATTAAACCTAAGAACTACTAATCTTCTCTGAATATTACAACTTACAAACCATTTTAATCATTAAAAATATGGGTAATTACCCCCAAAGTGCCTTGTAGAGCACAGAGCTTCCCTCCATTTCCCTACCATTAAAGTAAAACAAATTGAAAATGATCAAATGGGCAGTAGTCCTTTTGGTATAGCATAGGAAACCAAAAAAAAATTAAGAGAGGGGAACAGTGCTTGATAGGCAACTTTGTGTTAAAGCCCCAATATGTGTTTTTTTTATGCTTATAATACATTAAGTTGATCTTCAAATAGAATTTAGTATTTTATGTTTGAAGGTTTTTTTTTATTTAAAGAGATGCTTTTCTATAATTAGGATCATTCCGTCCATAGGCATGTTAGAATTGTCCTATCATTTAGCAACTCCATAATTGTTACCAGAATTTCCGTATGTCCATTTTAAACATGGACAAATTTTCAGTATACTGATTCCTGGGACAACAAAGTACAATATTATAAGTGAAGCAACTCTGTAATCATGTCCTAGAAATGTGAGTATGTCGATAAACATTATCCTGTATCAAGCAGTTTTCACTTACAATTTTGCTTCGACTCTTACACAAATATATTCTGATTTTTCAGTTCTGACATTCTACAAGTATTAATGTACATTTGTCCTACCGTTTCAGAGCTTTGCTCTCATAGATGTTGTCATCCTTGTTTAATAAGTAATGAACAATGAATTTAATTATAGGCTTTGGGCATAAGTTTTATTATTTTCTTATTATTTTCAATTTTTCTGCAAAGATCCAAATTGATAGGGTTGAATTTGTCCTATTTCCTTTTTTATAGATTAGTCATTGAATCATTTTGAAACTTTCGCCTTAACCTGCCTCAAGGGGTTAATCAAGATGTTAATCAAAGTGCTTTTGATTAAAAATTTGTTGAAGTATTTTGTTTTGTAAACAGTTACAAATATCATGAATAAGAAAAAAATTGAAGATTTTAATTTCAGGAAGTATTTTAAAATATTTTTAAAATCTCCCTAATTCTAAATTGTTTAGTAAGAAGCCTTAGTTTTGATTCTACCTGCAGACGATTAATTTGGTTTGGTGATAGCTCATGATTTATACTTTCTGAATTGAACAATAGTACAATATAAATACAAGTATGTTGTACCTTCTTTTTTGCTAAAACTAGCCAATTCTACCTCTGATTGGACCCTTTTGCAAGTAAGGGGACAGTCAGCCGCCAACTAAGAAGCCAACTGACCCGCGAGACGGCCTTTTTTAGGTCGATTTTCCATCATTTTGAACGCATTATGTAGGCCTCTGGCCTACGGCAAGCAGATTTAGCCTGCTAAAAGCGCCAGTTGACGGCGTTTTCCGTACCGTGTGGGAGCGGCGCTAGGTGCGCAACCACGGTGATCGGATAATTTAGCTCAGACGGCTACAGAACTGAGTCTAATTTGGCACGTGTAGCTGGGACAAGACACCCAGGCCAAACCTACGAGACGGACAGCTGCATAGCTGGTCTCCCTGAGAAGGCGATGTGTGGCTGCGAAGCTTCAGCACACAAGTAAGGCCTACCACTGCGACGGATAGCAGAATTCGAGCCCAATGCGCGGTAGGACGGGACATTCCCTGCTGTCACCTCTCAGGATTTGAACCCACGGCGCTGCAGGACGGGCCATTCCCTGCCGCCACCTCTCTGGATTCGAACCCGCGGCGCTGCAGGATGGGACATTCCCTGCCGCTACCACTCCAGACACAACCCACCGGCGCTTGCAGGACGGACATTCCCTGCTGCCACCGCTTCCAGAATCACCCTTAGAGCTCCTAGTGATAACTACACATAAGTGTTTATAAATGTCAACCAAGTGATAAAATATAAAATTGTTGACCCAGTGATTTGATAAGCTCAAGTGATTCGAAGCTCAAGTGTAAACCACCACCAAAGGTTTACACCCACTATGGTAGCCCGACACCGGCAGAACGGGAGGCCCCCTTGTCCCATGGACAGGACCTCCACTTCCCCTAACATATCAGGGTGAGGTTCCCCACTCACGACCCTGCCCAGCACGTACAGGTTGATGCCATGGTGGATTCTGGCAACCGTGTACCAGGGTCCGCTGTTATTTCCGAGTCCCTCATGCACGCAATGGGCGTGCAGAGGATGTTGATTCCAGACAACACCCATATCCTGACCGCTAATGAGGAAGGGCAGCCCCTTCAGGTAATTGGAAAGTTATATGAATTATATATGGCAGTCTCACACACTCTTATACTCCATCTGTACCACGTGACCGTGGTACGGAATTTCTCGCATCCACTGAACTGAAGGGGGGTACTTCGGAGCTGAAGGAGTTCGGAACTAGGCTCTGTTTCGACATGCAACCCCCCTGTCTGTGGGTGCGTGGGGAGTTTATCCCCCTCCGCGGCGTCCCTGTGGACCGGGAGACCGCAGAGAGAGAGTTGAGTTATGAGGGGCCCCTGCCAGGCCCTCTGCTGGAGCAGCCGCGCGTAGTCGAGCGAGGGACACACTGGATGGATACCGCGCTGAACGCCCACAGGGGGACCAACCTGCTAGCCATGGGAGTGCCCCCAGTGCCCCGGGTGCCTCTGGAGAACCTGCCAACGACGTTCCCCGAGATTTCCAGCCCTCCAGAGCCCATCTTCTCCGCCGATACCTTTATCAACGGCCAGCCGTGTCCACCTGGCCCCCTCTACCTGGGGCCCCCAGCGATCCAACCCGCTAAGCCGCAGTTAGCTAAGTCCGAGACCAGGCCCGTCAAGTCGTGGTCTGATGCACTCGGAGCCGCACCCGACCCCCAGGATTCAGCCTCTCCCGGCGCCGTGCCCGTCAAGTCGTGGTCGGACGCCCCCAGAGCCAAGGCTGGCCCTGACAACCCGGCCTCTCCCAGCGCCGAGCCCGTCAAGTCGTGGCCAGACGCCCCCGGAGCCAAGGCTGGCCCTGACAACCCGGCCTCTCCCAGCGCCGAGCCCGTCAAGTCGCGGCCGGTTGCCCCCGGAGCCAAAGCTGGCCCCATGCCAGCCACCACTTACAAGCTAAATGCTGTCACTCCAGCCAATGGCCAACCACCCCAACTCCGCACGGCCAAGCGGGTGGCCTTGCCTGGGCGCAGCATCATGGCTGTCCCTGTCGAGCTAGTGGGACACCGCACCAAGGATGCCATCCAGCTGTCTGCTCCGGAACAAAGGTTTGGGGAGTATCTTGTCATCCCAGAAGGCCTGTATGTGCACAGGCCTGGCTCCGCCAACGTATTCCAAGTTCTGGTGGTCAATGAGGGGGAGATGCCTCTCCTGCTGAACGCCAGCCTCCCCGTGGCTGGGGAGCTGGTGAAGCCCGACGTTCTGGAGGTCTCCGACGAGCCTCCCCCTCACATCCATTCCTTCCAAGAGCCTGCTGAACCCCCAGATATGCAGCAGCTGTGGGCGGATCTTGAGATGGAAGAGAACGAGTTCCTGCGTAAGGACCCCCTGTTCAAGAAGGAGGTCTGGACTCTGCTGTCGGAGTACAGGGACGTCTTCTCCAACTCTACCCCGGGCTGCACCGACGTCGCCAGAAATTTCGTGATTTGAAACCCCGGCAGGAGGCTGAGTTGGAAAGCCAGCTGGATACCTGTTTGAAGGAAGGAGTCATAGAGCCCTCGGACTCGGCCTGGAGCAGCCCCCTGGTGCCCATCAAGAAGAAGGACGGGAGCACCCGTTGGGCGGTCGACTACCGGGCCCTCAACAAGTGCCTTGAGCTGGACAGCTACCCCCTGCCCAAGATCCAGCAGCTGGTAGAACGAGCCGGGGGACACCGCGTCTACAGTGCCTTAGACGCGGTGGCTGCGTACTACACCATCCGAGTGTCCGAGGATAGCCGGCCCTGCACAGCCTTCACCACCCCTAGGGGCTCGTACCAGTGAAAAAGGATGCCCTTTGGCCTAGCCACCGCACCTTCCGTCTACTCCAGGTTCATTGCCGGGGTTCTGAACCCATTGGGCACGGCCAACCTCCAGTCATACCTGGATGATGTCTTGTCTTTCCACAACGACACCTGGGCCCACCTGGCTAGGCTCCAAGAAGTCTTGGAAGCCCACCGCAGGGGAGGAATCCGCCTCAAGCCCTCCAAGACCAAGCTGTTCTGTGCCAAGGTAGACTATCTGGGCCACACCCTCAGCCGTGAGGGCATAGCCATGCAAGAGGGTTACATTGACCGCATCCTCGACTGGCCAGCCCCCAGCACCCCCAAGGACCTGCTGGCGCTCCTGGGGTTCTTTGGATACTACCGGCTGTTCATCCCGGAATACGCCGACCTCACCTACGAGATGAATCGGCAGAAAACGGCCAGGACGCTGACATGGACAGCTGAGATGGAAGCCCAGCTGGTACAGCTCAAGGACAAGTTCCGCCAAGCCCCCATCCGAGCGCCACCCAGGTTTGACCTGCCAGCCGTGTTCCAGCTCACCACGGACTACAGCAGCCAGGCCATCTCTGCCATTCTCAGCCAGTGCCAGGACGGCAAGGAGAGGCTCATTGCCGCTGTGGGGCGCAAGACGACCGACCCCGAGACCCGCTACCCGTCCTGGAAGGGAGAGATGGCCGCCATCATGTATGGGATCCGGAAATTCCACGGGATCTTGTCCTACCGCAGCTTCCAGATCAACACTGATTCCTCGGCCTTGCTACAAATGAAGTCACTGAATGCATCCACAGGGATGGTAGCCCGCTGGCAGGAGGAGCTAGCGGCCCTAGACTTCAACGTCTGCCATCGTCCCGGCACCCAGAATACCAACGCTGACGCCCTCAGCCGCCGGAAGGATGACAACATGCCGGCCCCGTCTGCCGAAGAATTAGCAGAGCAGGCCGAGTATCTCCACCACCTTTGCCAGCTAGGGGAGCCCGCAGCTGGCAGACCCTCCACAGTACGGCTGGATCCAGCACGAGTCTTGGAAGCCCAGACCCAGGATCCCCTCCTGCTCCGTGTCCGCCAGTGGGTGGCTGACGGGAAGCCCCCAACTAAAGCTGAGCTCTGGGGCAAGGACCGAGACGAGCAGCAGTGCGCCAGCCGCTTCGCAGCACTTGGACTTGACGAGCATGGCTGCCTCACCACCACTGACAAGACCCTGACAGGGGAGAGAACACGGTACCTGCTGCCTTCGGCCCTCCGGCAGGACGCGTTCTTTCTGGCCCATGGAGCCCCCATGGCTGGGCACCATGGAATGGACGCCACTATAGCTCGCGTCGCCATGCACTTCTGGTGGCCCAACATGTCTCGTGACGTCCGCCTGATGGTCCAGACCTGCCCCGAGTGCGTACAGAAGGTCACCAAGGAGAGGCTGAAATTAGGGATACACGTGCCCTCCCGGCAGGGGTATCCACAGCAAGTCCTGTTCATTGACCTGGTGGGGCCCCTACCAGAGACGCCAGCCGGGAACCGCTACATCCTCACCTGTCAAGATGGGTTCAGCCGGTTTGTCAGCCTCTACGCCATCCCCAACAAGCGCACCCTCACGGTGGCCAAGGCACAAGGCACCGCCACCTAGCCACGTTCGGATGTCCCTTGAAGATCCACTCCGACAATGGGATGGAGTTCACTGGCCAGGTATTCAAGGAACTAGCCTCCAAGCTCGAGATTGGCCTGACACATCCACCGCCCTACAACCCGCAGTCCAACCGGGTCGAGAGGTTCCATCGGACGCTCAACACAGGCATGCGGCTGTTCCTGGACCGAGACGACAACAACTGGGAGCCACACTTGCCTGCTATTGCCTTCGCCTACAACACCAAGACCTGCAGGTCCACGGGCGTGACCCCCTTCCTGGCCTACTTTGGGAGAGAGGCCAAGCTCCCTGTGGACTTGGTGCTCCGGCTGCAGGACACTGAGTATGCGTCAGTCCCAGCAAACGTCCAGGCCCTCCTGCAGCGATACCATGCCGTGTATGACGCAATCCAGCAGCGAGAAGAAGGGACCATCCGAAGGAGCGCGGCAGCCTACGAAGGAACGGCAAAGTACGAAGTTGGAGACCTGGTCTGGTATCTGGCCCCCTGCCTGGTGCCAGGTAAAGCAGCCAAGATTACCAAGAGATGGACCGGCCCCTGGAAGATAGTGAGACGGGCCACGGACGTCCACTACGTCATCAGCCCCGCCTCTCCGACAGCCAGGATCTCAGAAATCACCGCGCATGTTGGCCGACTGCGCAAATACACGGGAGATGTCACCGCCCAGCAGATTCCAACAGACATTCAGGACGACTTGGACGGCGACGAAGACGCCACTGAGCTGCCGGCCGGAGCCGCGGCTGTGCCATCCAGTGGACCAGGGCAGTTCCCCGTGTATCAGCCGGCGGCCGCAGCAACAGAACCACATACGGATGCAGTTTGGAACCCCGACGCGGACATGGGGCCCCTACCTGCCAGCAGTGAGCCCCCAGGAGGAGAAGTTGCCACTGAGATGGAAATCGCGGCCCCCGAGGGTGAAGCAGAAGCGATGTGCCCCCTCCAGATGACAGCCGTCCCCATCCGGGTGGGAGCCAAGAGGCCGAGTAACCTGGACAAGATGGGCGCCCCTATGGAGTTCTACGCGCCAACTACCATCGTTGTCCCTCCCCTGGGAGCCTCTAGAGTGAGCCTAGGCCTCCGTGTCCAGCTACCAGCCAAGACAGAAATAGTCCTGCAGACAAGGCCTAACTTCCAACGCCGGGGCCTGGCCGTCGCCAACCCCCAGCTGGGAACCAACCGGGAGCTGACAATGCTGATATCCAACCACAGCCAGACTGAGCAACGAGTGTCCTGAGGAGCCTGTGCAGCCCGAGCTGTCCTACACTGCGCTGTGCCCCAGGGAGAAGCTGCTGTCCCCCACGGTTCAAGGCCTGGCGTCCTGGTGGTCCCGCAGCCCTTGAAGGGGGGGATGTGGTAAGACGGCAGCATACGGACGGGCATTACACAGAGTTGCTACGCAGTGGCTTATCAAATCAAGCCTTCAGCGCTAATCCTATTATCACCATTTCACCCCTGCCCGCTGAGACCCCACAGGCAGCGTTCAGATTGGACCGTCTAATAGGGGGAGGGACGCGGCCACTTTACAACCCCGCGCCCCAGGCAACTATCCTACCGGGAGGTGGTTACCTTCCCCTTGACTGCAGCTTACCCCACAAATGCCTACCGCCGCAGGGCTCCGCCCTTGTCTCCCCACACCCCCTTCAACCTAACCTATTGTTATCATCTATTTTTGTATATATAGTAATAACCCTATTGTAAATGTATTCAGTTTTAAATATATCTTTGTAGTAGTAAATACTGCTAGTTCTTTATTGGTAGAATTCTTACAGGCTAGGGGCTCGTTTGGATTCGAACTCGCGACGGTAAGCTGAAACGCTTCAACTTACCACACAATATTTCTTCAATATTTTTAAAAGCAAATCTTTTCTATAACTAGGATTAGTCCATCCGTCCGTATGTCAGGGACTGTTAGCTCTTTTTGTTAACTTAAACAGGTTAGAATTGTCCTATTTGCCTGTATAAGTTAGGTACGATTTAAAAAGCAACTCTAAAATGGTTACAAGAATGTCCGTACATCCATTTTCAACATGTTGATTTTTAACTATTTTAACAATAAATTTTTAAGTGATAAAATCACCCAATTGAACTTATTTTTGGAATACTGATTCCTAGGACAACAAAGAAGCATTTCTATAATTAAGTCCTAAAAGTGTAAGAATGTCCTTAAATATTATCCACAGTGCTTATGAAGGTGCTTTGACTTTAGTGTCAGAACCTAAATTGGGACATATTGCATTTTATTACCCTAGGTTAGGTAACTTCATTTCACTTTTCAATAAAATCTAAAATGCAGCCTTTTTGAGAAAAAGCAAAGTTGTTCAAAATGTTAGATAAATAATCTTTGCTTTTCTTGTCATGATTATGCGGTAACACCTAGTGGATGAAAATTGAACTTAAAATTTTCAAATCTAATTTTCTCCTGTATTTCATCGGTTTTTAAACAGTTTGGTTTCGACTATTATGTATTTAGGCTTTTATGTTCATGTTCTGATTATTCAGCTTTTTTTTTGGGTGTTGTCATCCTTGTTTTATACAAGTTTTTGTTGTCAGTGTTTAATTGTAATAAGAAGATAGAGTAACAGAGCTAATATTTAAAGAAAGAAAGAAAAGGTTATTTAGAGGAACAGACATACATGATTAACGAGTAACTGCGATACTTATGAAAATGTATAATTTTGACACTTACCTAAGCATTAAAGATAACACCTAGGCCAAAGTTATTCCTTGAGAGCAAAGCTTCACTATAACTAAACAAAAGATATAAATGCACTTAGTAAATAAATAAAATTAAAGTAGGATAACTCTCCTTTATATATATTTTCCTTATGATGTATCCTTATAATAAAGTAACAGGATGTCTCTATGTCGGTTTATAACAAAGGATCTTGCTAACCGCTTAACCGATATGATACTCCTTTACAGTGTAGCTTCTTATAGGTCCAGGGAAGGGTAATAACTATTTCGTGGGAGGGTACCACCACCCACCCAAGAGAAATCCCCTAAATTAAGAAAAAATATTAAAAACGCCGCCTAGAAAAAAAATGACTAGCCCCATCCAGCGGCGAAAAAAACTACTTTTAGTAAACAGCTGGTTTTAGCAAAGATTGAAAAGAAAATATAGAGGTCTCAACAGCCAACAGTAAGATAATAATAATATATATATATATATATATATATACAGTGTGTTTTTTTTATGAGCACTTTTTTGAAAGCAATTTTACCCCACTTATAGTTATCAGAATTTAATTATTAATGGCTTATTTTCTTCGTTTTTTAAGGGAAATTATGAAACAACAAAAAAAATTACAGTTTTTGTTGAAAAAGTACAGTAAAGTTGAAAATTAAAAACTTAGGTGTCAACATATAAAAATGGTTTTAGCGCATTTTTCTTAAAAAAATGGTTTTCTTGTAGTCGACTTTGGGGGGCCAGTACTCCCTCCCTGGTTGAGATATGACCTTCAAACTTTGATATGTTCTAGTACATGTCCCTAATAGTATCTGTATACATTTTTAGCTCTATATCTCAACTTTGAAGTGTTTAGCAGCCATTCTTGCAAAAGGTTGATTATTTGAGCATAAGAAAAAATGCGCTAAAACCATTTTTAGATGTTGACACCTAAGTTTTTAATTTTCAACTTTACTGTACTTTTTCAACAAAAACTTTATTTTTTTTTGTTGTTTCATAATTTCCCTTAAAAAACGAAGAAAATAAGCCATTAATCATTAAATTCTGATAACTATAAGTGGGGTAAAATTGCTTTCAAAAAAGTGCTCATAAAAAAAAACACACTGTATATATATAAATATATATATATATATAGAGAGAGAGAGAGAGAGAGAGAGAGAATATTTCTTTCAATTTTAAAAATATTATACCCCCCCCCCTGACAGATTTATGAACTCTGGCCGCGGCGCTCGGCACCCTTGCCTGCCTAGCCGCAGCGCTCGGCTCCAGGGATTAAGGGAGGGGACAATGGGCAATTAATTCAATATAAGAGTTATCAAAGAAAGGGCATGAAATCCAGTTTAATCCAATAAATTTGTAGGAAATTATAAAGGGATTGTTAATTGAATAATAGATTTCCATAGCGTCATGTAAAGTGAAATCACAACTTGTTTTTGATGAAATTTATTGAGGTTTTATGGTGTGATTTTTATATTACAAGATTATTGGACCCGGCCAGCTGCTAGCAAGAATATGACTGCCCCTTTTTATTCTGTTTATTTCCCTTGCCCCTTGCCCCCACCTTCCTTCTCCCTTCTCCCCGTCTGCTACATTCCAAACTAACACAACGAGTAGTTATTTCCTTTGCCCCCACTTCCCTTATCCCTTCTCCCTGTCTGCAATATTCAAAACATACACAACGAGTAGCGGCATTTCATGCGCAAGTACCCAAACTCATTCAGAAACTGCTAAATTCTTGCACATTCCCTTTAAGCCAGTACCCAAAGTCTGAGACTCCTAAAAATTG